>NC_056528.1:37007695-37020246 GCF_019175285.1 Sceloporus undulatus | reverse complement strand
CTAATCCTTTTTGAGTTACTGCAGATCACAGCAGTTGTATTTCTGGCTTTGGTGGAGGTCTTCATTTTGCAGTGGGGATGCCAAAATAATCTGTTATTCTCAAGCTGAAAAGCCTGGGAAAGTTCCTTTTGTGGACTACAGTTTCCAGGTCAGTGTGGCCAGTTGGAGCTGTAGTCCAAAGAAGTACTTTTGCAAGCGCTGACCCCTTTGCCTATTGGGAACCACTCTGTTTCCCTGAATTCTGTTCTGACGGTGGCCTCTTGGTCCTTGGTACAGATTCCTCACCAGGACTATCAGATGTAGTGCATTCCATTGCTTTCCCCCATTATCTCTATTGGCAAGATGAACTTCAGGTTTATGAAATTTGAATACTTTAATGATACTCTGTTGCAGGCATCAGCTAAATTCAGTCTTACATCGTCTATTTTCTGTTCATATAACAAATTTATCATGGTTCTCCTAGATGTGGGAAACTGACTGTAGAAGGCTGCAGTTTGGGACCTTTGTTGAGAGATGTTAATTATTCACATTCACTTGAGACTGTTTTCAATCAAAGTCTGTTTCCCTAGCCCAACATCATTTGATGTGCATTCTAATCTCTGCTCATGATGCTAGTTCAGTAGATTTAAGGTCACTGTCATCCTAGATCTATGGATCTTTGGTATAGATATACAGAGAGGAAGCACTGTCATCAACACCTGGCCTTCTAGAACAGCACCTAATGCATATAACCCCTCCCCTCCAATTTTGGGGAGGCAGAAAATACTTCATCAAACTTGGAGGATTGCAGTCACCCCTTTACTGGTAGTATTTGGGCTGTGGCCAAGGCTCACAATGGCCCTGATCTGGCCTTCGGAGGGTGTAAGAAGGAGCTGCAAAATGCACTCCTTTTTGCACTGCCTAAAGAGCATCACAGCCACAGCGGTGTGGCTTTGTGACGCCCTTTTGGTGCTGCATCATCTAGATGTAACGTCAGGGTTGTGCCATGATGCTACGCACCATCTAGAAGGGTGTACAGCATCATGGGGCAAGGGGGCAGAGTCACGGCATCCAGTATGAAGATGCTCCACTGTAACTCCACCCACAGGTCAGCACTTTGTGCTGGTCTGTACCGGGCCTAAGTCATCTTTCTTCAAGCTGGTGATCTTTGGCTTTGTGGGTCAACTATACCCACCATCTGCAGCCAGTAGAAGTCCAGTGTACCTGGAATATCAGGGCTGGGGAAATGTAGGCTAAATGCAATCTGTCCTTCCAGTTCCATAGCTTCATAAATGGCTTCTTCCAGCGGGAATTTCCTTCATGTTGTTCAGTGATTCCTACAAAGTACAGGCAGGCATACACCAGGCAGATGTGGCTCTTGTTTTCGAACACTGTACCGTAGAATAATATTTTCCTTGGAAAGGCTTTGAGGTGTCACTTGGAGTCAGGGCTAAGCTGCTGCCAGCAGCTTGTGACTACTGCACCAAATGTGAAAGTACAAGCTATTCTGAATAATGTATTTTTTATTGTGCATTAAGCTATTAATAGAGCTTGGAGCCCAACACTGCTGAGGACAGACTTCAACTGGAGAGGAGGCTGAATACTATTGTGTAGGGGAGTTGCCAGATCCATTATGAACACTACCCTTCCAAGTCCCACAGTTCTTATCTGGATGCAGTCTCTTTCTGTCTCTCTCTCTTCCTCTCTCCTTTTTTTATTTGCAAGAAACAGTCTACCCTCCAGGGAACTAAAGAGGGAGAAATTGTCAGTCGTAGCTTCTTCACAGGCTGCTTTTCTTGCTGGTGAGTACTGCTCTACCAAAGCATGTTTCTCTGTGTGAAAAGGTAAGATGACTGAATTAAATGATTGTGCTAAAACAAGGATAGTCAATCTCTTCAATAAATATCCAGATGGCCAACTTGCTATTTTATTATATTATTTATTTATTTACGTTATTTATACCCCGCCCTTCAGCCCTAATGGCTATCAGAGTGGCTTACAATTATTATCTTTAATTAGACGGTTCCCTGCCCTCAGGCTTACAATCTAAAAGACACAACACAAATGGAGAAGGGAATGGTGGTGGGAAAAGGGATGAGGTCCAGTGGTTCTTCTTTCCCTCTGAGGCTTGGACCAAGGCAGATGGACTAGAGGGAGGGCTCTTCTTCTTCAGGCTAGCCCTGATGGAGCTGGGCCTGCCTGGTCAACTCCCTCGCAGGCCAGAAGATGACAGTTATGGAGGGAGGAGTCTCTTCCTTCAGGCTACCCCTGTTGGCCAAGCTGGCTGGGCCTTCTGGGAGTTGAAGTCCAACACCTTCGGAAGGCCAAAGTGTGGGAACTACTTTTCTGAGCAAACACAATTAATGAAATGATCATCAAAGCTTTGAATGATTATGATGAGGTCCCTGTGTAAACTGAATTACAAAGTACAGTTTCTACACTTGTTTCTTCTGGCTTCTTATTTCTTTGCATTGTAGTCATTTTGCAGACCCTCTGTTTCCTCCCCTGCTTCAGATGTAGCCCTTCCTTGCCCTTCTTTGTGAAGCTATGCATTACATCCATGACCAAATTAGCTATGGAAAGGAAAGAGTCAGTGGCCATTCCTACACCAGCTGTCACCTCACATCTGTTTGCATGGCGAATATAGCAACCAGCACTCCTTGGACTGCACATTTTATATCCATTTCCTTGGAGAAAGTTCCATTGAACTAAACAGGACTTATCTCAGTGTAACCACGCATGCAGTTGTACTGAAACCCTTTTTTCTCAGGTTATACTGATTTGGACATGGCTAAATGATGGTTTAACATACAAGGATTTGCTCAGGGCTCAAGTGCTTCTCTCTCACCTCTGTTTCTGCACTGTGGCCAAAAGGCCAAGACTGGAAGCTCCTATTTTTAACCAACCATGATCCACAGATTAGAAATGTAGACTGAAACATTTCATGATTCTCCAGCCATCATAGCCACTGGATAGTATAAACTTAAAAGTAACATCTCCACCATGGTTTATTATTCTGTCCAAACACAGACAACTACTGAAAGAAAAACACAACTACTGAAAGAACCACAGCCTTAAGGTGTGGGGTATCCCCATTGTTGTTGCTGTTGTGTGCCTTCAAGTCACTTCAGACTTATGGTGACTCTAAGATGACCCTCTCACAAGGTTTTCTGAGGCTGAGAGTGTGTGACTCACTGAAGGTCACCCAATGAATTTCCATGAGTGAATGGGGAATCAAAACCTGGCATCCAGAGTCATAGTCCAACATTTAAACCTCTACACTATACTGGCTCTCATGCTCCTTACTATGTACTATTACTGCTTTTCTAGAGGTATGTGGAGCATTGTAGAGCAGCATGCCATAATTGGAAATGTCTTGAAGGCACACAACAACAAACAGAGCTCTGTGTGTGTGTGTGAGTGTGTGTGTAGTGACCAACTCTCCAAATTCAGGCTGTAGTCTTGTACTCATTCATTGGGAATAAGCCACACTGAACTCAATAGGCCTTGTGTTTGAGAAGATATCCCTAAGATGTTAGACTGCACTACGTTTCCATCCAGATCAGCTTTCAGAAGAGACTCATTTTTGCATAGTGGAATGGGACATTATTATGGGATAACATTACAGTATTTGGGGAAAAAAACTATATTCTGCTTGTAGATGCTGCTGAAAAATCCTTCAGCATTTTTATTTTCTCTGGGATTATGATGCAGGATGTGAAGGGCTGGCTCCTAAAATCATTGCAAGAGCTTAGTTAAGCCACTTGGAGCGTTCAGAATGGGCAAAGTAGAAATCTAAGTAAAGAATGCAATGTAAGCATAGGTGTTTACTATCCCTTTCCTCCATTCTCTGTACACTGGTGTGAATCCTTTGCCAAAAGCAATCACACCAGTTTCTCAAAGCCAAACATTTGTAGATGTTTGCACTCTTTCCTTTTGCAACAGTACAGCTTGGTGAATAGAGATAAACGGTTAACTTCCACATATATTTGTATACGTGTTAATTAATTCTGGCTTTAAATCCACTGTTTGGGCAAAATATCCCTCTCCTCTTGTGCCATTCTTTGTTTGGATGTTGACAGCAATGGCTTTCGTGTGGAATTAATGCCCATGTAGTGTACACATAGCCCTTTCCACCTGATCAGTGTTTCACGAGAAGCAGGATCATTTGTGAAATTCATGGCGTTGCAATGGGATCCTTTGTGTCATTGGGATTTTTGTGTGCATGTGTGTGTGTTTTTGCTTTTGGGGGGTTTGTGCTGCTTCACGCAGCACTTTAGCACAGTCTAATTGCCTTAATAAAGATTGCTCTTCTGTGATGATTAGTACACTGTTTCCTCATTAAGCAAGGTAATATTATACAAGTGCCACTCAGGCGTTGAAGGCTGCTCAATTTGACTGATCATTTCGAGGTGGTGTGTCATATTGTGCTACATTTTTGTACACCCAAGATGTCGAACATGATGGCTTATGCTTTCTAAGCAGGAAGGTGGGAGTGAAGTCTGGCACAAGGAGAGATTAGCCTGTTTCCTGCATGCCAACAGTCTGAGATGCAGCTATCCTACCCACTCAAAACTGTTCTGTTGTTGTGGTTGTTGCTGCTGTTGTTGTTGTGAAACTGGGATAGTACGTGTGACAATAAGTCAGGAGTGCAGATGCAGGAGAAAGGATTTGGACTGATGATAGAAAAACACTATCATGGAGAACCAATGTGGTGTAGTGGTTTAAGTGTTGGACTTTGAATCTGGAGACCAGGATTCGATCCCCAACTCGGCTATGAAACCAGCAGGGTGATGGTGGCCAAGTCACATGCTCTCAGCCTCAGAGGGAAAACCCCACGATAGGTTTGCCTTAAGGTTGCCATAAGTTGGAAGTGACTTGAAGGCACACAACAACAAAGTCTGTTTTACAGTTTGAGGCTGGGCTGCACATTTCCTTTCTTTCATTATCTCTTTAGCTTCCTACACAAAACAGTGATATCATTATGGGACCACCCAAAATGCCCAACATGCATCTTTCAAGCTTTCAACACTCCACTGGCTTCTTCATCAAGTAAAGGCATTAAAAACCAATAAAGTCCCAACCAAGGTATCACTGTTTTGTGGATTTTGGATGTTACTATACTTTGCTGTATGGCCAACACAGCTACCCCTGAATATGTTTTCTTTAGCTTCCTTTCTGCAGTGCCAGATTTACAAGCAAACTACACTTTAGATTTTCAGGTGTTAAGTGGCCTCTACATTTAAAAAACGCACCAAATTTACAAAATGGCAACATAATGCACAATTTTAATAGCACTCTTTGGCCCTTTTGGCATGACATAGCTTAGGATTTCAAGATGTCTTCATAAGAGAAGACTTTCTGGAACACCTACAACACCCACCCATCTGTATTACCAAGGCCCATGTTCGTGTGTGTGTGTGTGTGTGTGTGTGTGTGTGTGTGTGATCCCAGCTTTCCCTCATTCTGTTGGAAATCTGCATATTTAGGAAAGTCATTGTCAAATTCACATCCATCTTCACTGGTTAAATTTAATAGGTAAAGCTATTCCTAGCACAGAGAGGACCATGTTGTATTTGTCCACCCTCTAGCAGTTAAAGATAAGGAACCTGTCAGACAAAGTACCTAACATGGTATGGAATTCTGGGATTTGTAGTTTGCTGAGGCCCCAGAACTCTCTGACAGAGAAGGCTAAATGTCTCACAAAACTACAAATCCCAGAATTCCATAGCATTGAGCCATGGCAGTTAAAGCAGAATCAAACTGCATTAATTCTGCAGTGTAGATGCAAGCTTTGTTGTTTGTTGTTGTGTGCCTTCATGTCATCCCGGAGGCAAACCTATTATGGGGTTCTCTTGGCAAGCTTTGTTCAGAGGAGGTTTGCCATTGCTTTCCCCTGAGGGACATAACCAGGATTTTGGGAAGGGGGGGGGGGTCCAGACTAAGTGCCACCATTAAAATGGGGCTTGGATGTGGAGGCGTGGCGGCATGACCATTCATTGTATCTAACGGAAGGGGGGGGGGGTCCGGACCCCTTGGCTAGGTCCCTTCCCTGAGGCTGAGAGCATGTGATTTGCCCAGGGTCTCCCAGTTGGTTTCATGGCCAAGCGAGGATTTGAACCCTGCAGGCTTAGATAACTTTCAAAAAAGGGATTGGCTAAATTAATGGAAGTTATGGCTATCTTTGGCTATTAGTCAAGGTGGCTATGTATCACCTCCAGCATTTGTGGCACCTCCAGTGTGTCTTTAAAGAGCAGTTTATGTAGCATATGAACAGAAAGGTACTCATGCGCTGGACCCAAGAGAGATTCGTTTAGTTGGCTCCCAATAGGTGACTGGCTGGCCAGTGTGCGAAGTGGATGATGGACTGGAGAGGCCTTTGACCTCATCCAGCACTTGGTCTTTTGAGGGGAGCTGATACCATCGCCTTGCAAACCACGCATGGTCACTGCACAGCAGATCCACAGAGTAGTAACACTTTCCAAGGACCAGTTGTGGGGAAAGGCCACTGCATATAATTTCCACCTTATGTGATGTTTTTGTGTGTGCTGATTTTTTTATTTTTTATTTTTTGATGCAACTGAAAATATATGGCATGTGTCTGAAATATTTATAAATGAGATAAACAAATTTAAGGCAGGAAAGCATTCTATTTATGATTTTCTCCCCTTGCTTGTATATCAGTTATGCTAATAAATAGCGTTTCTCTTCCTGGCGGTTTTATTAGAGGCTATAAACGGTACAGCTTGGGGTATGTTTGAGGCTCTTTTTGTTTTGTTTTTTCCAAAAAGGACAATCTTGTTATCTTGTTATTGCTGACCTTCCTGCAGCAACTGACGTGACTGATGACATAATAGGTAACACAGAGCGATGGTGCATTAATATTAAACAGGGAAAGATAGGTTTATTACTGCAACATGCAAAAGTGTTCTCACAGTTGTTGCTTGTAATAACTGCTTCTGTCAAGGAGGTATATGCTCTCTTGTATATTTATGACATTCGGTTTAGAATGTCAGGAGGATGATAAAATGCTCAGCAACTCAATGGGCTCAAATTATCTGAAGATGCCCCTGCCTCAATATCCCAATTATTTCCTCCACCTTCAAATCAATTAAAGTTATGTTGCTTTACTCCTCTAGATATGCAATGTCTTCTATCTTTGGTGAGGACTGTTACAAAATTAAAGAACCTCCCTCCCTTGGACTGGGCAGAATGGCATTCAATAAAAACCACTCCCTTTCAAGAGTGACTAGATGTCCTCCTTTTCCAGGACATGTCTTATATTTCAACCTTCTGTCCAGGAGGAAAGCCAGTGTTCTCCATTTTGAACACAACTAAGAAGCATGAGTTTACATTTACAGATTTGTAGATTTGATTTGGTAATTTTTTTCCTGAATGTCCTACATTTTTGCAGTGCCTTGTCCTCCTTTGTAGTTATGACATCTGGTCACCCTGTTCCCTTCCCTGTCCATGACACACATGAAGATGCTAAAGGAGAAGAATAACAGGTGGTCAGGCCTGTAGCCAGTGGCATAAGAATCTCCCGAGGTGGAAGAATGAACTCCAACATTTCAGGTGGAAGGGTCTGTGGGTGTGATGGATGCCATTGATAAGAGTCCTCTCCCCTTCTGCATACCTTCCCACCATCCCACTTTGGCAGGGACAGTACCAGTTAATCCTCTGTCATCTCACTTTTTTAGCTGCTTTTAAAATGTCCCAGTTTCTCTCCCCTCCTTCCACTTTCCTCCTTTCTCCTCATGTTCTTTTAGTTGCTACAGATGGAGTGCAGACTTTTCCCTCTTTCTGAGGACAGTTTTGTTGACCTACTGCCAGGACATGGAAGGGGTGGTGAGGACTCAGCAGCATTGCAAAGATACCTAGAGCTTGGAAACATTGATGTTTTGGACCACAGTTCTCAGCCAGCACTGACACTTCTGCAGCCTACTACACAGCCATACACTCCAAATGTCCTGATTTGGCAGGGACATATTGTTGTTGCTGCTGTTGTTAACTGCTCTTAAATCAACGCATGGTGTCCCCGCAACTGCCCAGCTCAGGTCCTACCATCTCAGGCCCATGCCCTTGCTGGACTTTATCATATTGGATGAATCCTGGACAAAAACTAGATTTAAAAGTACAAAACCCCCGCAAATGCGGGATGTTTTTCAGGCGATGTTTGCCTAAAAGAGAAATAACGTGAAAATAACCAGAATGGAAAGTCGACAAAAATGACTCTCTTTTATTTTTGGGAAATTCTGAAAGTAAAACAGAGTTGTTTTTGTGAACTATCCATTCAGGTTATTTTCGCTTTATTTCAAGCAAACACGTCTGAAAACATCTCATATTTGCGGGTGTTTTCCAGAGTTTAAAATCCCATTTCTGCACAGGATTTAAGCAATTTGCTTCTGTGTGATAAAGTCCTCTGATTGTTCAACCATCTGGCATGTGGTCTTCCTCTCTTTCCTGGTTAATTCTCTGTCATCCCACTTTTTCAGATGTCTTTCAGATGTCATGGTTTCTCTCTCCTTCTCCTCCCACTTTCCCCCTTTGTCCTCAGCTTATTTCAGTTGCTGCAAACAAAGTTTAAAAGGCAAAAATAGCTTGCACTCAGTTAACTGGAGGGAGAGGAGAAGAGCGTGACAAGGCTTTCCCTACCCAATAGGCAAGACAAAATCAAACTGCTGTGGCCTTTCCTCACTTGTGAGTCCTTTTCCACTAATAACTGTTGCTCTCTTGACCATACTTTGATAGGTCCTTGCTTTGATCTGTGAAATGTTGGAGGGTATCATTCCAAATGAAATTGCACACTTTCACTCCCCCCGCCTTTTTCTTGGTGCCACTGATCTACTTCAAAAACCCAGATCCTCCTTTCCTTTCCACACTTCCATCAGAAAAAAACAATCAGTGACAGTCTTCTCTTCAGCCTGAAACTAAGAAGTCATTTGCAGCAGCCAGGGCAGCAATAAATCTGCTGAGCTACCTCTTGCTTTCCTGCTGGGATGACACAACAACACAGGTTTGATACCTCAAAATAAAGGACATTTTGCAATTCCTGTCAGACCCCTGGAAATAAGACTGAAATGCAGGACATGTCTGGGAAAAGGAGGACATCTGGTTACCCTGCCAATCCACCTTTAGCAGGTGATACTTCTTCACTGAGTTTCCCCATAGGTTGAGATCTGGATGTACTGAATAACTAGCATAAGAGCCAAAGGAAGCTATCTTACATCCGTTGTTCATTTGCAGCCAAATATTTTCTATGCTGCCTGGCAGAGGTTCTCCAGGGGCTCAGCAGAGAAAGCCTTTCCCGTTATTTGTTACCTGATTCTTTTAAAGTGAACCAAGCAGATGAAGAACCATGTTGTTTGAACAGAAGAGCTCTGGTAGTGAGCTCTGGTCAATGTATTAAGAAATAAACAACTTTAAAATGCATCACGGTAAGAAGAAAACAAGTGATCACCAACTAAAGTGAGGAACGTCACATTAAAAAGATTGTGAGATTAAGGGAGTCAATTAATTGTGCTGTCAGCTTTGCTGAAATATGTAAGCATGAGAGGTTTGCCAAATAAGAACAAAAGCAATCACAACAAAACAAAACAAAATAACAGGAAAAAATAAGATCTTTGCAAAGCCTCCAATTTGAATTAATTTTATCAAAGAGAGGCAACTTTGATTTGTGTATCAGGGAAACAGCACATTGGAAAGATCTTGAAAGTGTCCTCCCACGCTGTAAAAACATATAACAGATAAGCTATTTTGTTTTTACTTTAAGATTACTGTCGAATGGACTCAACGCTGATCTTCCATATGGAAATATAGTTTGCAACACTTAAAAAGATTTAAGTTGCTATGATTTGTTGCAAATATTATTTATTTGTTTGCGTTAGTGCTACTCTTCATCACAAGATTAAACCAGTGCATTTTAAAACTTAACACAAGAAAACTGAGATCCAACCACCATGTTAAAAGAACTATAAATATATCAATCTATTACAAAGGCAGAGTGAGAAGATATGTAAAATTAAAATTCCCAGGTAAAAAGATACATTTTAACCTGGCATTGAAAATATCATGAAAGGGGGCAGTTTTCAACTGTGAGTCATAACATTACTGCTAGAGAAATGTTTCCAGTTTCAGTTTTGGACTAATAAAGAAGAAGACACAATTTCCTTACTGAGCATTTGCAGGCATTAGGGGCATATTTGGTCTGGAAAAAAAGGACATTTTAAAAAATGGGTGCTGGGTGGCTTTGGTAATCTGGGAACTACAAAGTAAGGACCCAGCCGTTACACTTTCTTAACCTTGGTGATGGGGAGGAATGAAAAAAGGAAAGGAAAGAATATTCATATCTACAGTATAGAAATATTCCACTAAGCCACTTTCCTTTTGCTGTAAGAAACATGTGTGTAAAGCTGAGCAGAACCCTTAATGTTCCATTGTGACTATAAAGCTGGATTAACTGATAGGCTGAGTTTCTGAAGTCTCTTACCATAATAGCAGGCTTACCAGCGCTGTGTGGAGTGTTGAAGCTATATCTGCATGTTGCCCAGACCAGTGGCTTTTACAATAACGTCGTTCTTGTTGATGATGAAAGTGGTGGGATACAAATTTATGGATTTTAGCTCCTAGGAAAATAAGACACATACATGGTTTTTGAGTCTGGCATTGCATTGTTGTATATTTGCATCTTTGTTCCTGTATCTCTAGCTGGTTCTGTAAAGTGGAATGAGGAGGAGGAGCAAGTAAGAGGTGCTTCCCCTTAAAGGACCATTGAGAAAGTAGAGAGGACTGATGCTTCTTTTAGCTTCTCCCAGGATGGACTAAGCTCTTGCTTTTTGCCACTCTGCTAAGAGAAGGGGATGGTTCCTCATAGAACAGTTAATACTGTACCTTAACCCTTGCCTTTACATCGTATTTGGCACATGTCTTTTTTTCTTAGCCCGTATATGCCTGGTTGTCTCCCTGACACATTGCACATCGCACAGCCACCATTTACTATAGTTCCCTCTGCATCCATCAACAGTTGTGCCTGCCAGAATTTTGCAAAGTCTTTGGCATCTTTTCCCATTGCTTTGTCCTTTTGGCCCTAAAACCTGCTTTTGACTTATATACCAGTTTGACTTTTTTGTTGTTGTGAGCCTTCAAGTCATTTCCAACTTATAGCAACCTTAAGAAGAACCTATCATGGGATTTTCTTGGCAAGATTTGTTCAAAGGAGACTTTGTCATTGCCATCCTCTGAGGCTGAGAGCATGTGACTTGCCTAAGGTCACCCAATGGGTTTCAAGGCTGATCTGGGACTGGAACCCTGGTCTCCAGAGTCGTAGTCAAACACTCAAATCACCATGTCATGTTGTCTCTGGTTTGGCTTATACATATGGTATATCTCACACTTTCTTGCCACACAATTATAGTGATTTGGCATCCCTTTAACTGCATTAACTGCTTCCTATAGAATCCTGGGATTTGTACTTTAATAAGGCACTAGAGGTCTCTGGTTCACAATTCCAAGTATGTCAGAAAATTACAGATCCCAGGATTCGGTAGGACAGAATTCATGGCAGTTAAAATAGGATAGCAGTGCTATAACCATGCAGTGTGAAACAGATCATGGGAAAGCGCAATTTCTTAACTTTACATGTTATCTCTCTTAAAAACAACAACAACAACAACAACAACCCTTGCCTATCCATATGATTCCCCATTATGTTGTTCCAGAGTGTTTCCTCAACTCTGACTGCAGACATGGCAGGCACTATGTCAGTTTTGGTTGTATGTCTCCCAGCTAAAGCTCCTTTTGCTGAGGATTAATCTCCCAGGGGGACTGTGTCTTTTTATGCTCCAGCAGTGCTGAGTTTTCAGATTTGTTTAGCATACCATTTGCATTTTGCTCATCTAAAAGAAAATTGCAGGGCTTTCCCCCCTGTAGAAGTATCATAGGAAATAAGTGGGCTATGATGGAGCAGTGCACAGCAGATTCAAGAACCCTCTGAAATCTTCTCAAGTGCATTTATGCATTTATGGCCAGAGCTCATCAGTTTTCTGCAGTTCTGTTATTAAAAAGCATTGTCCCTGACCACTGGCCATCTGCTAGGGTGCAGAATTGTTTCCTTCAGGGATGTGCGCCTTAACAAATTTTTGACATCACCGTCACATCGGTTCAGTGTTTTCCTGTCACCCCTCACTTCTGATTAACTTTTTTGGAATTGACAGCCGCCATCGAAGTTGCTGAGGTGGCAATTTGGAGCATGTGCTTAACAGAGCAAGGTTAAAGCTTCTTCATTCTCATCTGCCACATGGCAGAAAAGAAGGGTCAGAGAGGAAAGGAGGGCTATCCAAGTGCTGGACTGAGTTTTGTGTCTCTCTCTTTTTTAAAGCAACATAACTCCATGACAATGAGTGTTAATATTTCCAAAATTAAATTACACCCCCTCATTTAGTATGCACCTGAAATTCCAAACTCACATGGATATCTCTCTGAATTCTCTCACCTTGTTCATTTAAAATACCTGTAGCATTCTTTGCAGAGCATTAGGAAAATAATAATTTTCGCTACAAATCTCAGACTCCACA
>NC_056528.1:36939972-37007685 GCF_019175285.1 Sceloporus undulatus | reverse complement strand
ATGTCTAAGAGATTTGGGGAGTTGTGGTCAATAATAATAATAATAATTATTATTATTATTATTATTATTATTATTATTATTATTATTATTATTATTATTATCCAAGCTCAGTCTCTCTGGAACAAACTTACAGGTTTTTCAAAGTATGGAGATATTCTTGCAGACAAGATGTTCTTTAGACAAGATATTCTTGCAGGCAAGCTGTTGAACTGGGGGGCAGACAGTGCTACTGTTAGGTGGATTTGTAATGGGTTGACAGACTGAACCCAAATAGTGCTCACCAATGGCTCATCTTCATCCTAGAGAGAAGTGAATAGTGGGGTGCCACATGATTGGAATGGAAGGAAAACTAACAAAATGAATTTGAACAGGGATTGATAGAAGGCACTACATTTACTTAGGAAAAATAAAATGTACAAATGTGAGATGTGTGACACCTGGCTTGGAAACAAGACCTTAGTAGACCACAAGCTAAAACGCAAGTCAACAGTGTGATCTCATGCAATTCTAGTTTGCATCAATAGGAGCATAATGTCCAGATCAAGAGATGTGGTAGTGCTATTCTATTCTGCTTTGGTCAGACCTCACCTGGAATACCATGGTGCTACTTTTCAAGAATGATAGTGACAAAATGAATGTGTCCAAAGGAGAGCAACCAAGATTATCGAAGGTCTGGAAACCAAGCCCTATGCGGCATGGCTTTGAGAGCTGCATATGTTTAGCTTGGGGAAGAGAAGACTGAGAGGTGACATAATAGCCATCTTTTAATAACTGAAGGGATGTCATATAGAAGATGGAGTGAGTTTGTTTTCTGCTGCTCTAGAGATTAGAACATGCACCAGTGGACTCAAATTGCGAGAAAAGAGATGCCAGGTAAACATTAGGAAGAATGTCTTTACTGTAAGAGTTGTTTGACAGTGAAATGGCCTGTCTCTTTAAACAGAGGTTGGATCAGTATCTTTTAGGAGTGCTTCAGTTGTGCATTCCTGCATGGCAGGGGGTTGGAGTAAATGGCCCTTGCAGTCTCTTAACTCTGTGAGTCTATGGTCATTTCCCTTTTATTTGGAAAATGAGGATAAAAGGAAGAATCTCCCCCCTCCCAATATAGATATATATGTGTGAAAAATTGTGATTGCAATGTTATACTGAAAACAATCAGTTTATGGCTGGAACGTGTTTGCCAATATATATGCCTTTTTGTGTTTATTTACTTTGGGGACACATTAAGAAGCTTGCTTTTAATTTTTGTGACCATAAAATGTATCATGTGTATATGCACATTGTGAATTGTATTTATGAATGTTGCCTATATTTGACTAGAGGGTGTAAGTGAAACTTTAGGCTGATTTGCCTCAGGTGGCAGAATATCCTGTGCTACTCTGGAAAGCAACTTGGGTATAAGCTTTAACTGGTGGCTTCTCCAGGTTTGGATAAGGACATTGAGGTAAAGCTAGACATTTATGTAGTACAGCAATAGGAACCTGTAGCCTTGAGCTGGGGAGACAAGTAACAACAGAAGACCAAAAGGGCCACTAAGTGTGCCCTGGCCAGAGGAATGATTGGGTCCCCTCCATAAGTTTAGCACCGAGCATTATAGCTACTTTCTGATGTGTTGAGATACAGAATCTATTTTGTAAGGTATTGGTTTTCCTTTCCTTTCCTGGAGCAGTCTAGGCCCTAGAGACCCCACTCCTGCAGTTCCTACTTCTACAGTTCTTCAGCTGTACGACTGATGCAACAAATACTAGGTGTACGTCTGGCATTTGTTAAGGTTTTGATGCCCCTAGCATCTTTGAGATCCCTTCCAACCTAACATTTCCATTATATCTGATGTATTCAGACAGTCTAGCTCCTTTAGATTCCCTACCTGACAACCCTAGAAGTGATTTATGGCAGTGGTGATGGTGGGGGAATAGTTTGACAAAATTCTCCCTAAAGCAATCAGACAGCCTGTTCTGCTGAGGTTTTTCCCCAATGAAGCATGTTGCTCATCTGAGCCTTGGTGTTAATGATACTGTAAAAGTAGACAATAACAGTAAAACCAGCCTCAATTGGCATGATTTCATAATGGCGTTTGTGAAACATGGCTCCCATTATTAGCAGTCATTTTCCTCCTGCAGTTTGCGCATTTTTAGAAAACGCTTAGTCCAGAGGTGGGGGGGAAAAAAGCTCTGTTAGGCAGTTTAGTGAAACTATCAAGGAATCCTAAAATAAAATAAAGGACCTTGCACACTTTCTCCTCCTAGGAACCTGACCTAGTTTGTTAGATATATATATAATTTCTCACTTTTTTTTGCTAGATAACAGCTGAATTCACACCATTATTGTTAAAAGCTGTATCAGCATATCCTTTATAAATGACCCCTCTCTCCCATCCCATTCCAGACATGACTGAAGTAATTTTTCTCTAATGATCCTCTCTGACAGAATCGTAGAAGAGTCCTGACAAAAGTGTGTTTGCTACAACCCAAGTACACCTAGATTCCTCCATGTTCCCCAGGTCTCATTTCCAATTATACTTCTGATTCTTTTGATTGCATTGAGAGCGCAGAAGGTCAAAGGAGAGAGATGAGTATTTTCTAGTGTTTTATGAGCAGATGGTTGTTCTGTGTTTAGAGAAAGGGTGCTTGATAATGCAAGTTGCCCTGTTTCAAGATGTACAGGTGTGCCCGCAAGGATGATCCAAAACCTTTTGGTGCCTGACATTAAGCAGGAGACAGGACTACCCACTCACTCACATCAATGTGCGCAGTGCCCAAAGATGGGCAAGATATTCTGACACATGAGTCAGGAAATGCCACAGGTGCCTCTTCCCATTTGCTGCCCTTTCAAAACACCCCAAATCTGCTGGAAAAAGGAGGTGGCTTCTTTTGGAAGTCTTCATATTCTTTATGTCCCCCCTCAATAAAGTTTACCTGGAGAAGGAGGAGATGACATAGTGTTGGTCCAGCTTCCCCCTGGACCATGCATTCCTGCTAAGGAAGGAATCGGGTGGATACAAATCCCAAAAGTCACAGTAGGTAAGTTGGCACTCTTTCTTTTGGGGGAGAAGATCCCCAAGGGACTTTCAGTCCATGAGAAATTCCATGAATGGCATTTCTTCCTTGGGGATCATGGGACTTAAGAATCCTCCCCAGTAGACTTAGCTAACCCAACTTTGTTGCCTCTCTCTCCTTCATTCAGAAAAATCTGTAGGCCTTTGCAGAGGTAGTAGGGAAATAGAACTGAAGTCACATTAGAAACAGTGGAAGAATTCAAAGATATAGCCATCTTAGTTTGTAGAATGAGTATGCAGAGAAATCTTGTAGCACCTTTGAGACTAACTGAAAAAAAGATATTGGCAGCATGCTTTGAGCACTGGTAAGAATTTTGCAAGTCTTTGCAATGCATACATTGTCAAGGCTGACGGAAGATAAGTCCTTCTACAGTTGGCATGTTGGCAAAAGAGAACATCTCCCTCACTATTTCCAAGCAGTCTTTCCCACCTTCTCCCCACCTTTCTTTTTCTGTTATTTAAAAATCATATTAGCATACCTCCAGAACTGTGTAAAAATGTAAAAATAAATTTTAAGAAGTTGCTTCCTCTGATGTCACAGCGAGGCAATCAGCCATACGATTGATACTGGGCACAGTATGTCTGACCTCAGAGGGAACAACTTGTGCCAGTGGTGGTGCTAGCATTTGGCACAACAGGATATGTGTGTGGACAGATGTGTGGCATTTCTCTGAAGTGGGGAGAATTCAGGGCAGCTTCAAGACCAGGATATTTTGGGAGCAGCCTGGAGTATTCTGGCCAGTGTAGACATGCCCAGATTCCAACTGGCATTAGCTACCAAAGTCCAGTCTTGGGTCTTGTACTTACACTAGGTTATTTCACATGCAATGTGGTAGATCATGAATGCAAGATAACTTCCTGGCAAGAACTTTTTTTGGTCATGCTTATTGCTCAGTTACTTTGCATGAACAGCTAAAATATGTGTTAGGGCCAAAAGAGGACTTAATGAGAGGCAGCATGAGCTGTCAGGATTTATGACTGTTTCTTCCTATAATCTGGTGATTGTTTCACCTTGACTACTGGCGGTTGTTTCTTGCCATGCAGGGCAAAGGGAAGTTTGTTCCCCACTGCCAGCTTCTCACTTTGTCCAAAATATGCAGTTATTGAACGTACAGATGTTTTTAAATCACATTTCAGCATGTTGTCTAATCTTTATGACACGTCATTACAGTAACTACCCCAATGAAAATGAAAGAAGAAAATGTTTTGGCTTCTAAAATCAATGAGCCATTAAATAGGGGGACTGTAATTTGGAAAAGGAATTTGGAATATCTAATTAGCTTTGTGGCCAGTTGCCTATTCCCTGTTTCCTTCAAAATGCCAAGTGTGTGCACTGCTGCTTTTTTTGGAATTTGAACTGGATGCTGTTTTTTTAAATAAGGGGTCATTCATCTCTGACATTCAAGGATGTGAAACAATCAGATTTTAGGTTCCTATGATTTTATGCCATGGGATCATAATCCTACAATTCTGTCTAAAACATATCCATCGTACTATATAATTTGCTTTTGTACCTATTTTTTACTGGGTAACCCTGAGCATGAAAGGAGGGGAAATCCTTACCTGATCTATGGAGTGAAGCACAACTCTGGGGAGGAGAGGTCTTTGCTGACCTCTAGATATAGAGAAGGGTGTGTGTGACGGTTGTATCTTGGCTTACAGCACCAGGTGCAAAGAAGAATAGATGGAGTTGGAGGCTTTTAAGCCTCCTCTACCTTGAAATCTCTTCTCTTTGTCATTGCTTGGCATACTCACCCATTCTACAGATACTGCGGGCAACTGCTGGTTGCTCTATGCAGCCAGTTAAGAAATTTCTCATCTCCTTCCAGGAGGCTTTTTGCCTACCCTGGACTGTTATGTACAGGACAAGGGCAATTGGCTTTGGGTGTGCCAGTTAAATAAGTTTCAATGGCAAGTAGGCTGGGGTGGGGATTGAAGGAGCAGGGCTGATGGGCACCCAGGGTGCTTGTTTGGTAAATGGGATGCCTCCAGATCTTCTTCTCAAGGTTGTGAGCCTAGCAATGAGAAAGGAGTCTTCTTTTGGGGCCAGCCTGGGGACACATTTTCATTTTATATATGGGATTGTCATAACCCAGTCGCTAGAATCTGAGAAATCCAACACAGAGGAGTTCAGACTTATTCTGCAAATTTGCAAAGCTGGTGGCCAAAGGGGTTCGCTCCCTGGCAGGACTTGACAGATGTTGAAGAGACCCCCCCTCCCTAAGATTTTGAAAGGAGAAATTTCATAGGAGTCCAGAGTCAGCCACCAATAAGTCTCCCACCAGCTGTGGGGAGTCCTTGTTATTCTCTGCAACTGCTTGGTATTCCTGGAGTCCTTGACCCTTAGACTGGCTACATTTAATAACTCTTTGTGTCATCTCTTCTGTTGAGAGCTGGCTGGGTGCCCAGCCAAAATGGTGACTGGCATTCAAGAATTTGGATGCTTTGCTGAGGTTGAGGTCAGATAGGGTCCATCTGCCTCAGCTGGGACCCAATTTAGACTCCTCCACCTGCATATCACAAAAGTTAAAAATGAATAGAGTTGATCTTCTGTATTCATACAAAAAATTTATCCACAAAGTCAAACATCGATGGCTTGAAAATATTCCAAAAAGTATAAATTCCAAATAGAAAACCTTAATTTTACCATTTTATACAAAGGGCACCAGTTTACTATGCCACTGTATGTAACATCCATGGATTTTGGTATCCACAGGGGGATCCTGGAACAAAACCCCAGTGGTTAACAAGAGCTCACCATTTGAACAGTTAAGAAAATGGTCCTTTAGTTGTCAAAGCTAGTGTCTGGTCTTATTATTTCCTAGCTTATCAGCAATCCACAGGTTTTGTTTTCTTCCTCATTTCAAATTTCCAGTTTTGGGTACAGCCTGGTGACAAATCTCACCCATCTCAAACAGATGGGTAAACTCACCAGTTTCTCCACCATTTTAAATTGTGTGACTTTTACATTCTGATAGGAAAGCAACTGAGATAACATTCCTACCTCACTTCTATTAAATACATTAGTTGGTGGTATGTAGGAAGCAGTTTGTGACTTTTAATTTTTTAAGTGATATATAAAACCTGTCGGAGGTCAGGTGGACTTCTCTTCGAATGACATAGCCATGTTAGTCTGTAATATCAGGGATTCTGAAGCACCTTTGAGACTAAGAGAAAGAAGTTGTAGCATAAGCCTTCGTAGATTTGATCTACTTCTTCAAAAACATGGCCATGTATCTGTCCTGTGCAAAGAAGGGAGTGAGGAGACTCTCACAAGAGATAACCTAGATCTCAAAAGAGATTTCTTTTTGTGTTGCTAAATTTTATTTCCTGGACTTTACAACTGTTTGTCTCCCAGAGCTTGCATGGCTAAAAGGGAGGAATGGCCTCTGCCCATGTAGATATCTCTCCATACCAACTCAGCTGAGAACAACAGTAACAACATATTGACAAAATATAGGCCTGTGACTCCATCATCATAATTTTTTCCCTTTCTCTTGTATGATTCTTTACATCTTTGCATGAGGAAGAAACCAGTGGAGCTTTGAAAGCTTGCATCATGCATTTTCTGCATTTTGGGTTGTCCAATAAAAGTCTCACTGTTTTGTGGGATGTTACTCACTATGATTATGATGGTTTGCCATGGGGTGCTTTGAAATCATCTTCTTTCTCTGGGAATACTGCTTGATGAATCAAGATGATTCTGGGTTTTTCCTTTATGTTGTGGTGATGACAGCAGTGTAATGGAGGCAGATGCCTGAAATGAAGTGTTATTTTTCCTTTGGTAGATAAGAAAATTGCAACAGAAAATTGTATTTATTGTAGAACTTTTCTGCATTCTTGACAAATGGAGATTTCTTGCTTCTCCCTGCCCCCAGTGTGGTGATGGTTCTTATTTTTTAAGATTCCAGCGTGGGTTCAGCTGGCTCAGTGGTCTCCTGGACTTCCCAGCGGGATTGATAAAGGCATTTCCAGCCTTAAGCAATTTCATTGTCAGGACAGGTTTTGCTGATATTCATTGTAAATTTCCTTTCTGTTAATTTAATCAGGAGTGCTGGAAAAGAATCATTGCCTCAAGCATGATCTTACAGTAGCCTCTAATACCAATTTAAGTTATTTCAGACTGGTGGAAGCAAGTGACTACTGACATGCAAGCCTTCCTCCTGCTGCTGCCTTTGCATTGATTAAACTACTCTCTTAAACCCCAAATGCAAGGTCAATTTTGCAGCTCTTGTTAATTTAAACTGATGTATCACCCAGCTGCTTATGGCAAACTCTCTATGGCTGGAATAGTTGCCCATTCCATATGTACAACAGCCTTAGGAAGGTACAAAAACGCATGCATGATTAGTCCAAAGGGAGAGGTTTTTGTGCACACTGTAGGTACCATATTGATGGTAATATGAACTTAGCCTTGCCAAGTTCTGCCATTATTATTATTATTATTATTATTATTTTCCGCCATTCCCCCAATACAGAGACTCATTCTCCCAATAAAGGGACCTTCTGCATGCAAAACATGTACTCTACCACTAAACTACAGGTAGCCTCTTTCCTTGCAGTGGATGGGGCACTATTTAGCTTCCTTTTGGGCTTGTAAAGGTTGTGAAAACAAAGCAGGGCTTCAGTAGGTTTTAGTGTGACTGTAGGTGTTTTTGGTTTTGGTAAATGGAGATGATATGGCGATCCATATAATAATCCAGACACTTTAAATTTTCTAGTGGTTGGATCAAACAGCTTGCTTTGCCAAGTGCTTGTTGTATGTATCCTCTTTTGATTTATCTGGATTGGTAAGCAGGAAGCAATTTTAAAAGATTAAGCCATTTGTCCCTTCCCATCAACTTGTTAAAAAACATATTGGATCTCCTGCTAAATTATTTAAAGGAAGGGTGAATCAGGGGATGAGTATTAACCATTCCTCACCACACAAAGAACTATTTTATTGACATCTTTTCGTAGGATTCAGAAGAGTACAAATGCACAACACATTCCAGTAGCAGGACCTAATGAGTAAGTAAGTACAGGAGCATAGAACCACAATTGCTAAACTGGGTGCCTCCAGAGAATGGTTAATGGGCTGTGAGAAATAAGTGAACTGAATGATGAGCGTCTTCTATGCGCCTGAAGCACCTCGCCATAGCTGGCTGTCCCTTATGTCAGGGTGGTAATGCGCCTTGTTTATGTATTAGATTATATCTCCTGATGTATATTTTATGAAAAGAATAGAAAAGGAAGCGGCCCTGTGGTCTTCAAGTCAAAACAAAAATTAGAGATGAGTAATGTTTTGCATCAAGACTATTCAAGTGGTGTCTGGGTGGTATGAGCTTTCATTTTCTCTAGAGTTCTTTATTATGAGAAATATTTGCTTAGCATACCATCTAAATTTAATCTCCATTTTTTTTCTGATATAGAGACTACTGTGGTACTTCAGGCTCCTCCTCTAAGACTTTGAAAAAGCCAAACTTGTTGGCTCTGAATAAGGCCAAACTGTGCCATTCTCAAGCTCTCTAGTCAATAAAGATGCTGGAAGACTGTTAACTGTGTATCCTTGACTTGCAAACAGAAAACTGGTATGAGAAGTCAAAGGCTTTCATGGCCAGCATCCATAGTTTTTTGTGGTTTTTTCAGGCTATGTGGCCATGTTCTGTAAGAGTTTATTCCTGACGTTTTGCCACTCTCTTCCAGGTCAGCATTCTCTGAAGATGTCAGCCACAGATGCTGGTGAAATGTCAGGAATAAACTCTTATGGAACATGGCCACATAACCCGAAAAACCCACAAAAAACTAGAAAACTGGTACTTTAGCACTGAACTTGTTGTTTCCATCTGGCATCTGCAGAGGTGCACTATGGCTAATCCTCCAGAACAGGCTTTGTTTCATTTTTCACCCTCTCATTTTTGCCCCATGCCTAAAGAAGAGATCTGGAGAATTCAAATGCTTACACCATATATATCTCAGTTTTGTAACTGTCAAGGAATCCTAATTAAAAAATATAATCCCTCTTTGATGTTAATGTGTTTGATGACCCAAAGGAACTGGCCACCTTTGCAAGAGGACAGCTCATGGTGACCCTGTGAATGTGACTCTTCAACCCTAATTATCTTCCAAAATAAAATGAGATTGAGTGTGTTCAGCATAGTTTGGTGCAACGACTTCCATATTTGGGTGTTGTGAATCCATTCTGGGATTTATTACAGGCCTCAAAGGAGCCATTCAAGATGCTGGATCTATTTTGGTAATACAGTTGGCCATCCACGTTTGCGACTTTGATTTTGTGGATTTGATTAATCATAAATTTGATTAGTATGTTCTCTCTAGGCATCTTTAGCTCCTCCAGTGCAACTGCCAGAAGTTGACCTTGGAATCAAACTGGAGGAACTAGCAATTCCTAGAGAAATTATTTCTCTAGGCATTTGTAGGTCCTCCAGTGCAATTCTATGGTCACCTTCTGTTGGATGTTGGCCACAGAATTGAACTGAAGGATTTAAAGCTTCCTAGAGAGGTATTCTCTCAGGTTCAAACAGGGTGGGCTTTATTAGTGGTATTTTCCCCATTTTCATGTGGGTCCTGTGCCCCTAACCCCAGTGAATATGGAGGGCCCAGTGTAGTCCCCAAAACAGCTTGTAGTTTTGGAAAACAATAGCTTCTTCAAAGTCTGGAATGCAAGATAGATTCAGCACACCCCTGGCATGCGTTCACTAGTGGGATGGTCCAGTTTGATGGCTTTGCACCTGAAGCCAGCTCTGCTGGAGTAAAAATTCAAGTCCTCCTTCTCCCCCTCCCCCCCCTTTTTGGCTACCAAACACAATTTAAGAATGATCAGCATTAAAACAAGGGCTGACTGCTGCCCACCTAGCTGTGTTAGCCATCAACAATTATAAATAACTGAATAGCCACTTTGATGGATGCTCTTTAGCGTTATTCATTTTGCCATCACTATATTCCTCCTCCCCTCCTGAAAAATAATCTCTAAATGGAATCTGAGGAAACTGATTCAAGATAAATGTCAGAAAAGATATAATGAGCTCCTAACAAGTGTGTGGTTCTATTTGCAATGCACTCAAAAGTCTATTGGAGCAAAGTTTTCTGAAAAGCTTTGACTCAAAATTGGAATTGACTTCCATTTTTAGCATGCTCTTAACTTTTTTTTTAGGAGAGAGGAAGGTGGATTTTAAATAGATAATAGGGTTTTGATATAATGGTTTTTCAAAGTACTGGATGTGCTCCACCTTAGGGAGATATGGACGTTTGCTAACATTGTCAGACATCAGATGCTTTATTCTCTAGCCAGGAACATTGTATCATGCTAGGGCAAAATCATCCCCAGGGAATGGAGCACAGGATATGATTGTGTCATGGGATGGAAGGAACTTAGTCTTTAGTAGCAGGTTGTACTAAAGCAAGTCTGCCAAATCTGTGGCCCTCCAGGTGTTACTGGACTTCAGTTCTCAGCACTCCTATTTACCTGGCCTGCAGTGAGAGATAATGACAAGTTGTAGTTTAGTCCCTCCTGAAGGGCCACATCTTTCTCATCCAAACTCAACCCATGTGAAGTCTGGGCTGGATGCTTGCACCTTTTTGGAAGAATGAGCTCTTAGCGTTTGAGTAAAAACATGCTGACTGGTTTTTTGGCGCATCTAAGGAACTGGCAGAGACCATGAACAAGCAGAGTCCCTCATAAGGAAAGAGGGACATTCTTTTGACTTGGGACCCCACTCACACTTCAGAGTTATAGCACTATCATTCCACTTTAATTGCCATGGTGCCTTTGTATGGAATACAGGGATTTGCAGTTTATGGAGGGGTATTCAGAATTCTCTGCCAGAGCATTGTAGTGCCTCTTTCATGTCCCAAGTCTAAGCAATTTGTATTTCTGGAAACTTAAGTGGCCTGGAGAAGACAAGGTTAAGCAGTGATATGATAACCATGTTTAAATATTGGAAAGGATGTCATATTTAAGAAAGAACAAGCTTGTTTTCTGCTGCTCTAGAGACTAGATCACAAAGCAATGGATGCAAGCTATAGGAAAAGAGATTCCACTTGAACATTAGGAAGAACTTTTTGAGGGTAAGAGCTGTTCAACAGTGTACTACACTAGCTTGGAGTGTGGTGGAGTCACCTTCTTTGGAGGCCTTTAAACAGAGGCTGGATGACCATCTGTTGAAGGTGGTTTGTTTGTGTATTTCTGCATGGCAGGGGGTTGGACTGGATGACATTTGGGGTCTCTTCCAACTCCTTGATTCTGTGTCTCCCTTATATCTGCTACCTGGCTTCTTTTGCTTCATGCTTCCTAGCCTTTTCTAACCTGTTGCATCCCACCGCGGCTTCATCTTTCTGTCTGAGCCAGAAGAATCTCTCCTGGCCAGCCGCCTCTGCTTCTAGTTACCTGCAGTCTCTCCAACTGTTGTAACCTGACCCTGCCAGCATTCGGCATATCTTTACAGCTTTATGACATCTGCTTTGGGCATGCTATTTATATTGAACTGGGTTAGCTTTTTAACATGGCCTTGTTTTAGCTTATAGTGATTCAGGATTGGCAACGGTAGCCTTTAACCTGCTGCTCAAATGGCTGGTGTTGCGTTTGTCCTTCTTTCTGCTTTCCATGATGTTTTCTGAAGTGACATTTAAGAAATAAAGATGAGAGATCCCCCTCCCCCCGTTTGTTTACTCACTGTGTCTTGTGGGGATTATATAAGATACTTTCAACTGGGATGCTGTCTTTTCTCCTACTGTCTCCAAAGCAAGATGGCTTTTGATCTTTCTTGATTGTTACTTGTGTTCATTGAAGCAAACAGAACGATCTAGAGGTTATGTACCAAACAGGAGAATTGAAGAGAAATATTTAGATGGGATGAGGGTTGGTAGTTTGGGGGACAGAGGGAAGAGCTTGGAAGAAAAGTTGCATAAGGCTTGCAACTGAGTCATGGGGATTGTGTGTATGTGTATGTGCGCGTATTTGCATGAGCAAGACCAGAGATTTAACGCAGTTTGAATATGATTGTTGCAAGTTTATTGTCAGACAGTGGAAGTAACAAATTACAAATAACATAGTGACTTGCAGTTGTGGGCGCATCGGCACTGCAGAAATAATGCGGTTTGACACCACTTTAACTGCTATGCTTCCATCTTAAAGAATCCTGGGATATGTAGTTTTGTGACATGCCAGTACACTTTGATAGAGGAGGCTAAAGAACTTAGGACTGGAGCATGGGTTTGGTGCAGCTTCCAGCTTCTTAGGATGCATGCAACATTTAAACAGCACACCTCCAAAGTACAGTATCATAGAATCATAGAATTATAGAATAATAGAGTTGGAAGAGACCGTAAGGGCCATCCAGTCCAACCCCTGCCATGCAGGAAATCCAAATCAAATCATCCCCGACAGAAGCAGCTTTATTTTGGCCTGTCTGTTCGGACCATAAGTTACTTTACTGGTTTAATAGGTGACTATTTTTAGCCACTATTCAGTGTTATTTGTTCAGGGAATTTTTACAGGTATTTTGACCTTTTAAAAAAGTTTTAAAGTTTTCTGAAATAAATAAATAAATAGCAACAGAATGAGTAATGTAACAAGTTACTTCCAAACTTTGCAAGGACAACAAATTACTCTTCAAACCACATTATGAGTAAGAGGAATGGATTACTTCTAAAAAGTAATTTCCCAAGCTCTGCTTATATTATATTAACCAATGCTTTTATGAAAACATTTTCTAATGAAGTGCATTTAAATATGTATGAGACAGAAACAAACACAATGACACAGGGGATTCCCATTCCTTTGTGGAATGTACAGAATGTATTAAATTAATTAGAGCAGATTAGCTGTTTTAACCATTAGAGTTAATGGGTTGTCAGCAATTGTATAAATACTCCATCCTCAGTTACAAGGTGTATAAGAATGACTGTAAATACTTTTGATGTAATATTGGGTTGGGAAAGAGATAAAGTACAATATGGCAGCAACAGAATATATATTTAATACAAAGGGGAATGGAAAGATGGATGAATGGCACTAAATATTTATGTTCCTGAGAGCCAGTGTGGTATAGTGGTTTGAGTGCCAAACTAGGACACATTGGAGACCTGGGTTCGAATCTCTATTAATCCATGAAAACCCACTGGGTGATCTTGGGCAAGTCACACTCTCTCAGCCTCAGAGGAAGGCAAAGACAAAGCCTGCTCTGAACAAATCTTGCCAAGCAATCCCAGTGATAGGTTTGCCAGTGATATCTTCATGACGTAGGATGAAAGGTCCAGTTTGACTGTGGAGTGTCTTCACATGGGAAGGACAGTCCTGCAGCAAGTCCAGCCATCCCTCCTGCAATCTGCTTTCAAAAAACTCACCATATGCACTGGATCTTCCAAGAAAAAATGGAGCACTCTGGAGCAATGCAAGGCCTCTGTTTCCACAGTGTCCTGCTCTGCCCCCTGGTGCCACCATTGCCCATGTACGTCATTCCTCTTAGGATACAATGAGGTGCCCAGCCATGTGATTGATGCTGGGTGCCTCATTTTTTGACCTAAGAGTGATGGCAGTTCCAGGTGGCATAGATGGATGCATGTATAAACAATCACCAGGCATCACTTTAGGATGCACAGGTGACAGGGGAGCTTTGGGGCCAGAATACTCCAGGCTGGTCCTCAAGTATTCTGGCTAGTGAAGACACACCCTTTAGGGTGAGGTTGATGTTATATAGTTTCATGGAACACCCAAAACGTAGGAAATTATTCCGGCAACACAGAAAGGAGCTTTTTTTGTGGCTCCTTTTTGCACCACAGAATGACAAGATCGGGGCTGCAGCATGCAGTTTCTGTGGCCCCAATCTGGCTCTAAAAGGGGCAGTTGCAGCCCGCCCCTTAGTCTTACAGGTGTTACAAGATCTCTTGACATACTCATTGTATTACTTTTGAAATGTAAACTGTGGTGGTTAGAGCTTTCCGGGGTTCTGAACCCTGTTCACAAAGTAGAGTCAACACATCGGATGGCTTCTCACCCTACTGACCCTGGACCCATCTGCTGCCTCTGGAATGTAATTTTGTTATGATATCTTCAGAGGACTCT
The DNA here is from genome assembly GCF_019175285.1 of Sceloporus undulatus. Lineage (NCBI taxonomy): Eukaryota > Metazoa > Chordata > Lepidosauria > Squamata > Phrynosomatidae > Sceloporus > Sceloporus undulatus. The sequence continues at coordinate 36,993,568 of NC_056528.1, read as the reverse complement.
GGCTTAGAAATATGCCTGTGTGTTTGAATGGGTAACATGGAACAAAATGGAACCACTGGGTGGACAGCAGTTGTCATTCAGATGGAAAAGAGGTATGTGCCCATGCTGATGTGCAGATAAGTGCCCTGAACATGCATGACCAAGGATGAGGGGGCAGAGATGGAAATATCAGCCAATCCAACCAAACAGCTTTTGCAAATTGCTAAAAACATGCTGCGGCTTATAGGAGAGATTCATATGATGCTCTTGTTTCATCCTGACAAACGTGCCCAGTCAGATTGCATTACCATGACCTTCAGATAAAAATAAATGGGTTCAATGGGTCTGGAATGACCTTCCAAACAGTCGCCTTTATCCCTTGAGATCTCCGCTGAACAAGACACTTGAATATCGTAAAAGCCTGCCCTTTTGGCACTCAAACTCAAAGGCAAAGGACTGGTTATCAGAAAGGCTAGGCACATGATTATGAGTCCAGGCACACCCTGTTTGTGTTATTAAGGGTGGCAAGGCCCTGAAATAAGATTGCCTGCCACCAAGGTCACCAGAAGGAAGGCAGAAACACAGTAGAATTAAGATACAATATTCAGATTTTTTTCTTGTGACACCTGCTTTAAGGGGAGGCAGAGCTTGGAAGAACCAACATGGCATAGAGGTTTGAGCATTGGACTACAACTTTGGAGACCAGGGTTCGATTCCCAACTCAGTCATGAAACCCAAGGAGTGACCTTGGGCAAATAACATACTCTCAGCCTCAGGGTATGGCAATGGCAAACATCCTCTGAACAAATCTGCAAAGAAAACCCCATGATAGATTTGTCTTAGGGTTGCCATAAACTGGAAACGACTTGTAGATGCACAACAAGAACAATAACAGCAACAACAAGAGCTTGGGGAAGTGGATTATTTGAATGACAATTACCAGAGTTCCCCAGCCAGCATTGTTGCTGGGAGAAGCAATTCAAGACCAGCTTCTTTTGGTGCACTATACTAGCCTGGCATTTTGTTATGCTAGCTGTGTTAGTTTAGCAGTTATGCCTTTTCTGGCTTCACAGAGCCATGTGTGGGAAGACAGGCTGAGCCATGGTGCAGGCAGTTTTCCAAGTCAGCTTTCCCAAATCACCTTGGCTTCAAGGATCAACCTAGAAGCCAGGCACTGGGAAAATACCATATTTTCCAGCGTATAAGACAACTGGGCATATAAGATGACCCCTAACTTTTCAAGTTAAAATATAGAGTTTGGGATATACTTGCCATATAAGACTACCCCCTTTCAAATCACACTAAATAAAAAATTAAAAAACCATCAGATTTGATTTCAATATGGTAATTTTAATTCAAATGCTTATGACATGCAGGTACTTAGCAGGAGAACTTGTTGTATACAAAGCTTGCTTGGATTGGTCAGCTCTCCCTGCCTGCCCAGCCCTCCCTGTCTCCAAAACTATCAGAGGGGTAGCGCAAACACGGCTCTCTTTTTCATACCCTGGGCATCCTGGATGCCTCTAGTTTGCTCCACCCTTCACTTACACCTTCCCGGTGAGGCGCCCCCTCACCTCATCATCAGGACCACGTTAAGTCACTGCTTTCCACAAATCCTGGTAAGTGGATTTTCTTCTACTGTACTTGTACAGTGCCATACAACATACGGCGTACCGTAGTTGTACAGCTCTGTACCACTGGGGATTTGGCTGCAGCCATTTTTGAGCTCCCCCCACCATATGCAGCGACCGCAGATTCTCCAGCCCAGCTCAGAAGTTTCAGCACCTGCCCTATAAGATGACACCCGGCATATAAGATGACCCCCGACTTTTGAGAAGATTTTCCTGGGTTAAAAAGTAGTCTTATATGCCAGAAAATACAGTAGCTATTTGGAACTGGCAGGCATCTCATGGACTGTTCCTTCCTGCTACAGCTGTTTGAATATTAGCTGTTGAGGATTTAAGCCTTTTAAAGTCGGTTTTCCAAATTCTGACATAAGCCTGTAAGCAAAGGTAATCATAACTCATCAGATCGTAACTAGATCATAACTAATCAGATTGCACTTTCATGACTTTGAGATAAAAATAAATGGGGTCAGTGGGTCAGGAGATCTAGGCTGCATCTGCACTGCAGGAGTAAATGCGACTTGACACTGCTTTAACTTCCTTTGCTCAATGCTATGGAATTTTGGGATTTGTAGTTTGTGAGCTATAAACTACAAATCCCAGATTTCCATCGCGTTGAGCCAAGGCAGTTAAAGAGTTGTCAAATTGCATTATTTCAGCAGTGCAGATGCAGCCCTAAAGTGAATATCCTCAAGTCCCAAGGTCATTCTAAAGAGTTACCAGAACCAGATCTGGAACCAGAGTTACCAGAATCAGATTGCAGGTTGCGGAGTTCCATAAGCATTATTTTCTGTTCCTTTCACAGCAGGAAGAACATTATTGAGCATTTATATCTGGCCAAGGGGAGCTTCATACTATTGGCCATCAAAACAACTGTTCAGTATTGGCATGGCCACCCAGCAGCCATGAGCAACTTAGTTGCTGAGGCTTTTATGCCTGTTCTGCCCTTTCCCTATTTCCCCCCTTAGTTTGGCACTCTGAGACATGTCACATGGCTGAATTTAGTTTGGATTGCATCTGATGTGTCCCAGTATCAAAGCCATCATATGCAGGGAGATTGGCTTTCTTGGTTATTTTCTTCTCTGACAGCAGAATTAAATCCATCCTTGGAAAGTGAACTGGAAGTTACTCAACTTTTCTGTTTTATCACATCAACAACTTTCCCCATCATGTCGTATTAGAATCAGGTTAAATTAGTGTTAGTTGTCATCATTAGGGTATGAAAGACTGATCATATTAGAAAATGTCAGACCACATTAGCTAAAGCAAAGGCTGAAACAATAAGATGAGGAAGGGGGTGGTGGAAACCCTAATACTAGTTTCTGGATTGTGCTGTGTTAGTTCAAGACACTGGCATAACAACCTGGAGAAGAGAGGAAGGCACTCTTGTGTGGCTTCACTGAAAGGAGTAGGGAAATGTTTCCTGTTTGGGGGATGGAGATTTAGCTGCATCCACACTGCAGAAATAATCCAGGTTGACACCACTTTAACAGTCATGGCTCAGTGCTGTGGATTTCTGGGTACAAGGTGTTGGTTATCACCTTTAAAGCCTTAAATGGCTTGGGTCCAACCCATCTTCAGGACCGTCTCCTTCCATATAATGCATCTCACGCACTCAGATCCTCTGGGACGAACTTGCTACAACCTATAAAAACTAGATTGTCTGCTACCATCCAGAGGACCTTTTCGGCAACCGCTCCCAGACTGTGGAATGGTCTGCCAGAGGAGATCCATCACATTACCACCTTTAAAAAGGCTGTTAAGACAGATCTCTTCCGGCAGACCTTCCAAGAATAGATACCTGGCCACCAAAAAAGCCTAACTGCTCACCCTGATGTTAGCTGTAGCCAATGTTATTTGTTTTGTCTTTTTTTTTAAGTTAGGTTTTAAATTGTAAGTTGTTTAATTGTATTTTAGAGGGGTGGGGTGGGATTGTGAGATGGGAATGTATGTTTTAATCTGGTAAGCCACCCCGGTTGTGTTGCACAGAGGGGTGGGATGATGATGATGATGATGATAATAATAATAATAATAATGATGATGATGATAATTAAAAGTACTGATGGTGATGTGATGTGATTGTAATATTGTTCTATGATGCTTTTGTTCACACATACCAGTTCTCACTCAAGAAACTACATATTTTGTATGTTGAATTTGCATGTGTAAATCCAGTTCACTTTCCAAGGATGGATTTAATTCTGCTGTCAGAGAAGAAAATAACCAAGAAAGCCAATCCGGGAATGCATACCTATTGTACTTTTGGCCTGTCTAGCAACTGGAGCTATTTGGATATTGTACAGTATTTTAAAAAGTCTACAATACAGGCAATGATAATAAGGGCACATAATAAAAATCAAGCTAAAACCAGCAGTGAGCAAACACACTTGTTGTTGTTAACCACCGTCAAGTCGATCTCAACCCCTGGCATCTCCAAGACTCCCTGCCAACCACTGCTCAGCTTAGTTCCTGCAAACTTCTACCACTTTTGTGCTGAGTTGTGTGTCTTTGCATTTTAGGATCTTGTCCAGTTTTTCATAGCTTCCACTGCAGCATGTAAAACATCAGGATTTTTTTTTTTTTTTAGAGATTTGAAATTTCATCCCTTGTAGTTGGAAGAAAGGACCTTCCATATGGAGGATGGATGGGAGTGGACTCTATGCATTGAAGGGTGGTAGTAGTTGTAAGCACTCTCAGCATGAGTCTTTCTATGTGATGATTTAGTAGTTCATTGGGTGGGTGGAATATTATCTTTGGGAAACAGGGACAAATGAGCATTTAAAAATGGTGAGTGGCATGTTATGGAAGCTTTTGTGAGTGCTGTGTTTGTATGTGATGATCTTACCTTTTAGGGGATCAAAAAAGAGCAGTGACAATTGAATAGTGAATGGCTATTTAATAATCAAACCCTTTTGTTAATCTTCAGTAAATGCAGTACATGCACGCAAACAGATTATACTTTATAAAAAAATCTTAATTTTAACCACTAAATCCCACTTTAGTGAGGAAAAGCTCTTAATGCGCTGGTTAAAGAGTCTAGTCATGCTAGATTAGCATTGTTATACATGAATAATAAAAATAGCCAGGGTCTGATTAATGTCACTTAAAGTTTCTCAAAATGAGCAATATAACTCTTTGAATTAAGCAGCTTGAAGTGTAGCTAAGCATTCCTGGGGAATGATTTGTATTAAAAAGTTAAGACCTTCACTTCTTTTTCTAAAGAGGAATCTATCATCCATACCATTCACTTCAAAGCATGAAAGGGAAAGCGCTTCACAGGCCATAAAGTGTAATAAAATAAGATCTGAAATTGACTGTCATGTTAAGCAGATTACTTATGTTTTTCCTTCTCAATGGGAGTGGGTGGAGGACCTGACTTGAGTCTTCATAACTATCCTATTGCTACCATGTTAAACCAGAAGCATCACTTTCTGACAAGGCTTGGTAGACTCACAAAGTCTTGCAGACAAACTCTGACCATTTTTTAAAAAAAGTGGCTATTATAAAACATCAGGATACAGTCTACAATAGATTGGAGGATTGTGTAAACATGATGATGACAACTGGGCTGAGCTGTAGACAGCTTTTGAGTGGAAGACATGAGTTGTGCCAGGGATCCTTTAGGCCAAGGGGCCAAGCTACGGAATGTGGTAGGAATCAAAATAAGACAATTGCTGAGAAACACCATCTCAACTGTTGTGATCCTGGTGTCTGGACCGACAAGTTCATTTTGCTCTTATCCCAGAACAGAACACCTACCCAGCCAGCCAATTGCTTTCTATCAGTATTGCCATCCATGGGGATTTTTGTATCTTGGCCACACTAGACCGTGACAGAGCAGGACAGAATGGGTAGAGATTACAAACCCATTATTTCCAATACCCTTGTGCGGCCTTCTTTTTTAGAAGGACAGACATTTTAATCTGCCTGTTTGTTCTCACTCCCACTGATGCAATGAATTAGCTTTTATTTTCCTGAATATTTCACAAACAAACTATTGGGCTAAGCTCATCTTGAATGTTTGCTGGTTTTGGCCATGAAAACAAGGCAATCCTTCACTGTACTCCTGTGTTTGCCAAACCCATTAAGTATTCATAATCTCTTCCACAGGGTTCATTCTTCATCAGTCTAGGGTTCTTGCTGTGAAATGTGGAAGCCTGGAGAGACTTAGGTGAAAACTGTAGAAATTACATAGCCAGAGTTTTCTGGATGGCACCACCTCTGGATGTAGATCAGAGATCTCATGTCTGGATAGTCCCACACGTAATTATGTTCCTTGCCTATAGGAAATATGGTGGCAAAGGGAATAATTCAATTCAGAAGGACCTTCTCCCTAGGTGAACATGGTACTTATTGCTTTCCACCAAGATCAGTTGCTTGAGATGATGGTCTCAGGCATCAGTTACTTAGGGACAGCAGAACAAAGCTGAATATGAGAGGGATCTTAATAATTGCACTTAAACCATTTTAAAATTGCTAAAATTGTTAGGTTTCTAACAAGGGCCAGGATGGCATAGTGGTTTGAATGTTGGACTATGACTCCGGACTCCGGTTTGATTTCCAGCTTGGTCATGAGTCACATGCTGTCAGCCTCAGGGGAAGGCAATGGCAAACCTCCTCTGAACAAATCTTGCCAAGAAAACCCATGATACTTTGCCTTAGGGTCGCCATAAGTTGGAAATGACTTGAAGGCACATAACAACAACAAGAAGGCATGAAACAAATATTCATAAACTTTCTAACCCTTAATGAAAATTAGGTCTCCCACACAATGCAGCACGGTGTGAGTGAGGGGAAGGCATATCTTGCTGGCCACCAATGAATGGAGGCAGCAGTAAAACTGTACATTGGTGCTTAGCACCTTGAAGAGGAGAGAAATGGAGAGAAGCCATAGGTAATAAAGATATCTACCACCTCTCTTCTCCCCCTCTTTGCTCACGCTCTTTGGCCTTTTCTTTGGCTCACCCTCCTGCCTCAGTTGCAGTGTAAGTTTGCTGGTCATTTGGGGGCCAGATAGGATTTCCCCCCTTTACATGGGGTTTTTCACTTACCCTTCACTGCCAACTGGGGAATAGGTAATTTGGCAAAGGGTGGTGTTTTAAATAGGCTGTCATTTTGCAGATAACAGAGGGAGAAAGATGGACTCCAGTGAGCATCTATGACATCCGTTTGAAGAAGGATAGGTCTCTGGAGCTGTTTCTATGTTACATGTAACCCAGTGGGTGGGGAAGATGGCTGTCCTTTGGACTGTCATGAGGGTTTTGCCCTCACTAGTGGTCATGTGACTTGTGGGTCAGATCCTTCCAGTGAACGGGGAGCATCCCAGCTTTTAGATTCTCCTTTTAGATTTTCCTTGAGGCTAAAGTGTTTCACCCAGGGAAAGCTGGGGAGGAGTTCCAGGAGAGACCAACTACCCCAGGTACTGCTTTGCAAGATTAGCATCATAGAATTGAATTGGAAGAGACCTCAAGGGCCATCCAGTCCAACCCCATGCCATACAGGAACTAACAATCAAAGGACCCCCACCAGATGGCCATCCAGCCTCTGTTTAAAAATCTCGAAAGAAGGAGGTTTCACCACCCTCCAAAGGAGTGTGTTCCACTATCAAACAGTTCTTACTGTCAACCTCCTAATGTTGAGGTGGAATCTCTTTTCCTGTAGTATTCTCCCCCCTTTGCACATCAACCCCCCTTTTAAAGGTTGTTCCCCCCACCCCTTAGCTCATCTCAAGGAAAAACCTAAACAGGGGCCCTATCCAGACCGGCGCTTTGCGCCAGCCTAGATGCGTGCTAGGGTTGCCTCGGGGCATCCTTTACAGACGCCCTGCAATCCTAAAATGTAGCTGCAGTGGCATAATGGCGGTGCCCTGTACACACAGGCACTGCCATTATGACATCACAGCTGCACCGCGTCCAAATGGCACAGGTGTGACGTGTTCACGCTGTGTCAGGATGCTTGTGGCAACCTAACAGCAGCGCTGGAAGGAGCTCCAAAACAGAGCTCCTTCCCAGAGGGCGCCTTGTTCCTGCAGCAACTAGATTGCTGCAGGAACGTCACCAGGGAGAAAGGGGCCAAGCAGCCCCTTTCTCCTCTGGCTGCGGCTCCTGGGGTGTCCTGGGGCATGAAGGCCCAAGGACGGCCCTTTTCAGGACCAGGGAGAAGTGGAATTTTGCCGCTTCTCCCTAGTCCCAAAAAGCGCCAGATTGGGGCCTCTGGGCTGCCTCTGTGGCTGCCCTGGCCCCAATACATGGCACAAAGGAGCGGCTGCAGGCCGCCCCAAATGGGCGGTCTGTATCCTGCCAGGGATAGTTTAAATAAAGTGGTCCATATTTCAACCCAAGCTTTTGTGTATGGTCTCATTATTTTTTGAGTTGCTGAGCAAAGGCACTTCCCATCTGTTGAGAGAGTGGTTGCAACAAGATTCTTTGCTGTGGAGTCTTCTTCTGTGCAAACTCCTGCTGTGGTCGACTACATTGGGTTTTTTTTTTTATTTGCACAAAGAAATGTGATATCTTGGTGTAGAAAACTATCTTCCTACTTTCCCGTACAAAATAAAAACTGTGTGTGCGCGCGTGCGCATGTGTGTAAAGTTATCTCAACCTGTGAATACTCATTGAAAACTGCATTCCAGGAACCTCTCAGTGGTGGGAGGAAATTGTTTGAATTACTCCTTCTTGCAGGCAAGAAGGAATAATAATTATGAAGACTTACATCCCCAGGCTCTAAAAATACCTGAATAAATAATTCAATGATAGGTTAGATGCCTATCATTTGTATAGATGCTTATCATTGTACTTGGATTGCCATCTATTTGTAGCCAATAATTTAATTTCCCATTTTAATAAACACAGAGACCTGAGAATAGCTCTATTCATGCACAACATCTGAGATACACATCTCCACCTGTATCAAAAGATGCAGCCAGCCAGGTTGATGTGAATTGTATGAGCTCATGTACATAAGCCACCCATGCAGAAATCTCCTTCTGCACAGGACATTTCTTTACTGGAGTAAAGTCAGTGTATAGAAATGCAGTGATTCATTATAGAGGACTCACAACAATGCACAGCACAGGGAGCATAATATAAAGCATTGAACTATTCCTGATGAATATTATTTTCTGGAAGCATTTCTGGCTGGTATAGACAGCAGCTTCGATATTGTCCCTGAGCTTGAAAAATACAATAAATAAATTAAAAAGTGTTGCAGTGATCTCCTTGCACACGTGAGCATTCATTTTATACATTTGTCTCTCAGTCAAGTAAAGTTATGCAAAATGCATTCCAGAATCCAGCTTGAGGTTATATGTACTGCTTTTAAGCATAAATGAAAATCCCTGTTTGTAGTAGTCAGTTTAGCATGGATCAATTCCCAACTCTTGTTTACTGTCCTTGAGTCAACGTCAACTCATGGTGACCCTGTGGATGAAATGTCTCCAAGCCCTCTATCCTCAACCTCTCTGCTCAGGTTCTGCAGGCCCAGGCAGGATTTCTGAACACTTAGCGCCTGAACAGACAGGCCAAAATAAAACTGCTTTGGGTCAGTTTGGAGGTATGGTGTTTAAATGATGCCTGCATCCTAAGAGTCTAGAAGCCGTGCCAAAACCATGCTCCAGTCCTAAGGACTGGCACACAGCTTTGGCGCAGCTTCTGTCCTCTTAAGATGCATGTATCTTTTAAACAGCATACTTCCAAAGTGACCTGAAGCAGTTTTTTGTTTGTTTGTTTTAGGCCTGTCTGTATGGGCCCTTAGATACATTTTGGCTGGCCAACCTTTCTTTCATAGAATCATAGAATCATAGAATAATAGAGTTGGAAGAGACTGCAAGGGCCATCCAGTCCAACCCCCTGCCATGCAGGAAATCCAAATCAAAGCATTCCTGACAGATGGCCATCCAGCCTCTGCTTAAAGACCTCCAAGGAAGGAGACTCCACTACACTCCGAGGGAGTTTGTTCCACTGTTGGACAGCCCTTACTGCCAGGAAGTTCTTCCTAATGTTGAGGTGGAATCTCTTTTGCTGTAGCTTGCATCCATTGTTCTTGGTCCTAGTCTCTGGAGCAGCAGAAAACAAGCTTGCTCCCTCCTTAGTATGACATCCCTTCAAATATTTAAACAGGGCTATCATATCACCTCTCCTTTGGACATGCTCCAGTTTCTCCACATCCTTTTTGAATTGTGGTGCCCAGGACTGGACACAGTATTCCAGGTGGGGCCTGACCAGAGCAGAATATAGTGGCACTATTACTTCCCTCAGTCCAGACACTATACTTTTATTGATGCAGCCTAAAATTGCATTGGCCTTGTTGACTCATGGTCAACTTGTGGTCTTCTTGGACTCCCACATCCCTTTCACACATATAAATCTCGGTCAGCCAGGTGTCCCCCATCCTATATCCGTGCATTTCATTTTTCCGCCCTAAGTGCAGTACCTTACATTTCTCTGTGTTGAATTTGATTTTGTTAGCTTTGGTCCAGCTTTCTAGTCTATTCAGGTCATTTTAAATTTTGATCCTGTCCTCTGGGGTATTAGCTACTCCTCCTAATTTGGTGTCATCTGCAAATTTGATAAGTATGCCCCCAATTTTGTCCTCCAAGTCATTGATACAGATGTTGAATAGCACTGGGCCCAGGACAGAGCTCTGTGGGACCCCACTGGTCACTTCTCTCCAGGATGAAAAGGAGCCATTGTTGAGCACCCTTTGGCTTCGGTCAGTCAACCAATTACAAATCCATGTAACAGTTGCCTTGTCTAGCCCACACTTTACAAGCTTGTTTGCAAGAATATCATGGGAATAACGAATATCTTTATTCCATCAGCGCTTTGTATGAAATGAGTGTGTTTCATATGGTGTCAGACTGAATACAAGAAAATCAATAAGCAATTTGTGTGATAATTAATTAGGGTGCCAGAGTGAATTATAGCTCTTTCCCCCTCTTGATTTGGATCAGAGTCCCTTTTGATTTAGGAAGTTGTCTGTTTTTCAATTATATTTTGCTGGGTATTTTTAAAGGTGGGGGAAAATATGACCAGAGCAAAAGACAGACAGGCAGAAAATCATGTTATACATGCATGACATGGTAAGCTGACCATGTCAGCTAGAATATCCTGGATTAATTCTGTGCCAGAGGAAATTTGCTGTATTGGTGGATATCAGAGATCCGAAAGGCTATGGCCACAATCCAGCAAAGCTGTTGTACATGACTGGAAATCTCTGCTGTGAATATTAGTGGATGTGTACATGGAAATGGTTTTCAGCATGAACGTCTAATTGCTAAAATATATAAACTTTTGTTTAAATTTGAAAAGGAGAAAGAACAAGTTAAAGAATGTATGATAAAATGGGCCAAGGATTTTGGCAATAATATCCATAGATGAGCCAGTGGGAGAGTATGTGGTCAAGGAGATTGAAATTTCCATTATGCTAATATCCTAGAGAGAATTTTTACAAGTGGTATATGATGCAAGCAAAATTGCCTAGAATGTATAGGGGCGTTTTTAATGTATGTTAAAAATGTGAGCAACATGAAGTGAATTTCTATCATATGTGGTGGACATGTGGCAAAAAACAAACAAAAAAGAAAAACAAAAAGGGAGAGGGGGTTGCTTTGTTGCTTTTTATTGCCATATTTTATCCCTCCTCATTCCTTCCATTCCCATATATATTTATAGTATTATAATTATCAGTATTTTGGAAGTGAGGGGAAATTACACAGCCAGATTGTTACAAAGGAAAGGAAAGGCAAGGAAAGGGAAGGAAAGGAAAGCAGGGGCAGTGAGGGCATTGGCTAAAAGTACAATTTTGAAAACTTTCTAGTCTGCTTGGAAAACTTTATTTGGTTAGACTATAGCTTCCACACGCTGTTAAAAGCAGCACTTGGAAAGCCGTTGAAAGCATTGCCATTTTTCCTGCTTGAGGCATAATGTGGAAACTTTGAAGCCAGAGAAATGTTTTGATGATCTTCCAGGGAATAATGAGACTGGACTTAGAGAGCAGAATTAAACAAAGGGCACCTTATTGACCTAGAATCTATTTAACAACTGGAGAGCCTGGAAAGAACAAGAGGAAGAAGCAACCTGTTATGAGTTGATGCCTTATATTGTCTTGCCTGTGCCCCCCCTCCCATGAGTAGCATCCTTGTGGTTTGACAAAGGTGCATGGTTTCTGGTATCTCTTCCCTTGAGGCATCAAAAGTGGCCCCTTCTCTGTGGCGTGCCATGTGCTGTGCATGTCTGTAGTTCCATTCTATTTATTAGAATTGCTTTGAGCAAGTCTGGCTGATGCTTAACTTACCATACATAAAAACATCCCTAGGGGCCATTCCTCCGTCTCTACCTTTGGTCCCAAGATGCTCCTGTTCCCACAGTCCTATAGGCCACCGGTTGGTCCAGTGATTCCCAAACTCTAGTTCTCCAGGTGTTTTGGACTTCAGGTACCAGAAGCCTCAGCCATCTTGTCCAGGATTCTGGGAGCTACAGTCCAAAACAGCTTGAAGGCCAGAGTTTGGGAATCACTGTTGACCACGGAGAGAAAAGAGTGCTGGGCCTTTTCTCTGATCCGGCATGCCCCGCCTTCTTCAGTTCTTTCATAATAATGAGTTAATTTTTTTAAAAGGGAAGTAATAATTGGCTAATTAGGAAAAGCAACCTAGAGGTCCTCCTGACTCTGAGTTATCCTAATGAGAGAAACCAAGATCTGGATGTTTCCTGTGTTAAGGTGTATTGAAGAAATCCAAAAATTCCACCTTTCTAGTGTCTCTTTGTATGGGAAGAAGTAAAGAAGCAAGGCTCCATTCCCACTGGCTTATAATGCAGATCAGGATGCGAATCATGGGTGCATCGTTTCCATTTGAGTGTGTATTTGATCCGCATTGCTCCAATATCATTCCCATTGGAATTCAAATCTGAATCGATTTATCCTGAAAAACCCGAATTATTGGTCGATAAACCAGTTTTTAAAAAACAGCTGCTTTTTAGCGAGTTTTCCTGTGCCTCCCAAGGCACGAATGTGAACAAAAGGGTACCTGATTCGGGAACTTGGAGATGGGAGGAGCAGTACTCAAGGGGCTGGCCTGGGGGTGTCACCTGCTTGTTCTCTTTCCTGCATTGCCGGCGCCATTTTCTCCTGTTCGCATAGTCTTTCCCCCAGTGGATTGGGAAGCAGGGTAAGGTGATTGTGCTACATTGAGCTCCAAATGCAGTAAACACATTACTCCCCCTGCAACCTCCCCCCTGCTCCACATTCATAGACTGATATGTGAGGAGAGCCATTGAACACCATTTAAACTATTCTTTTCTTTTTTCTTTTTTTGCATTTATCTGAGCACCTGAGCAGCAGATGGGCTTTGCAGTACATGTCTGCTTGATCACCCCCTAAACAGCCCAGGGAGCAATGGGGGAGGCAAAGGGATTTGGGGGGAATAAAGGCTCCTCTTCTCTCTTTCCCAGAGGAACTATGGGAAGACACAGAAGAGCCTCGGATACAAAGGGATTTGGGGCAAATAGAGGTTCCTCTTCTCTCTTTCCCAGAGGAAGTATGGGAAGACACAGAAGAGCCTCGGATGCAAAGGGGTTTAGGATGAATAGAGGCCTTCTCTCTTCCAGAGAATAGATTTGAGGGAAATAGAGGTTCCTTCTTCCTTTCCCAGAGGGGAAAAGCGCCTAAGTGACTGATTGGCTGTGACATCAAGCGGTTAAGCGCTTGATTGACAGCTGATTTTTTAAAAAGAGGTTCCGGAAGGGCAATGGGAATGGGGAGCAAAATAACCCACTTCAAATTACCACAGGAAAATACCAATGGGACGAAAACAGGGGTAAAAAAAACCCGTGTCTGTTTGCACCCGTTTTTAATGGGAACGATGGGTCAGATTCGAGTCAGAATCTGAGTCAGAATCTGAGTCAGAATCTGAGTCAGAATCGCAGCAAAATAAGCCACTTTTTTTTTGTCCAGTGGGGATTGGGCCCAAGATTCAAAAAGGCAAGAACGTAACTCCTGATGCAGCTTGCAGGCAAGAGACAGATAAGCAAGGCTCCCCTTAAAGGTTGCTGTCACAATGCTGTGTGCAATTTTGTCTACTGAATTTACCAAAGAAGCATGGTCCACTGAAAAGAGGGACAGATTTAATTTGAACCATGGTTGGAACTTTTCGCAGCCCCCTGCATTGCAAATAACGTAAATGTCTATCAGCTCCAGTCTCTCCTGCTGGTAGACTACTTGAACAATTCTCAGTGTCTGTTTAGTCTCTGAATCTTACCTGATTCTTTTAGTTCGTTTATTCATTTGATAATTTTAACTGAAGAGGCTGCTTTATTTCTGGTAGTATTTCCTAATCACGTCCTTGCAGATAATCATGTCTTCTTCAAGACAATTCAGATTAAACATGGGCAAACAACAGCAATGTCGTTCTGCCACTGAGCCTTGGAATGTGGCATTGTCTTTTATTTTCCTCAGCGATTGTTTCAGCAAAAGCTTGGAGAGTTGATCTGAGCTTTTTGTAAAGTTAGAGCAAGGCAAAGATATCCCTACACTTGGTGGGGTTAGGAGATAGGTACATACATCCAAGGCTGAAACTATACTTGGCCGTCCATATCCACAGATTTTTTTATCCATGGATTCAAGCATCCCCAGCTTGAAAATGTTCAAATAGATATATACACTCCAAAAAGCAAATCTTGTTCTTGCTACTTTATATAACGGCGCACAACTTTTAAATTTTTCTTGTATAGTCAAGGAGGTTTTGGAGAACAGAGGAAAAGCTGACCTGAGAACATTGTTGGAGGGGCTCTCCTTTAATTTTCCACATTTTCCTTCCCCCCCTTTTCCTTAAAGGGCTTGTGGGAACTTTACTCAGAGGACATGCATCAGAGACTTGCCTCTGAACTAGCTAGTAGCCAGGAGCGCTGTACATAACTAGAGTCCCAGTTGACTGAGCTCTTTAACAGAGGTCTGCGGGGGTTCTTTACACTGGTGTTTAGCAGGGGAAGTCCACAGTCTTGTCCAGTGTCTCCTTAAGACTTTTCAGTATGGACACTTTTACATACAGAAGTGGCTCTCCTCTTCAGTTACCTAACATGTGATGGAAATGTGGGAGGGAAGCAGGACTGGTGAGCAGTCCTTTCTCATGTTTACTGTTTTGCAAATACTTTCCTTTCAGCCTCCATTAATTATCTAGTAATGTTTTACTGTGCAATGCTGCATTATCAAGCAATGGGATTCTGCTCTTACAAAATACATTTAGCTGGCATGGGTTGGGAAATGCATGAAGGGATAATGTTGCACAATGAAAAAACATTGCAGAGAATCTGGGGGGAACTATTTAGGGTAATATCCCCATCTCCTATAATGTATATTTTTGACATCAACCAAAGAGGGGGACTAAGTTCAGACTCCCTCTTGTAGGTGTTGGATATTATTAGCAGCCTATGCCATGCTATAAGAGCCAGTGCGGCATAATGGTTTGAGTGTTAAACTCCAGGAGACCAGGGTTTGAATTCCTCCTCAGCCATAGAAACCTACTGGGTGACCTTGGGCTAGTCACAGTCTCTCAGACTTATTAACTTCTGTTGTTACCCACCTCGATCCCCAAAAGGGAAGAAGCAGGATATAAATAAATACATTATTATTATTATTATTATTATTATTATTATTATTATTATTGGAAGGCAGTGGCAAACTTCCTCGGCATAAATCTTGCCAAGAAAACCCTTTGATAGGGTTCCCATTAATTGGAGTTGACATGAAGGCAAACTGCAAGTATCACACAATATACCTTGTTCAGCAGTCTAGGATCCAATGAACAGTATTTGTATTCATGACATTTGCCCTTTTTTCTGATGTCAGCATTTTCCATCTCATTGCAAAGGTAGCCTTTCCTAGACCATTTAAAACCAAACTGAAAACTGTAGTGGTGCCAGCTTTGGCCTTAGGATAGGGGTGGGTAACTAGTGGACCTCCAGCTATTTCCACTATCAACAGAGTACAACAGTATCTAGAGAGTTAATATGTTGCCTGTTCCTGATCTTGACTGTATGATACCTATCCACAAAGCGAGAATAAGGAAAATTTTGCAATATGTGAGTGTAATAATAATAATAATAATAATAATAATAACCTATTATTATTATTATTATTATTATTATTGGGAACCCACATGTTATTTCCCTCTTGGGGTGTGTTCTTGACAAAGGATTTATTTCCAGAGTATGGTATACACTTTTCAAAAATCTTTCATTAAGTCTGTGTGGAAAGAAGTATAGCAGGAGCATCAAGGGAAGAAGATATATCAGCCTTAGCAATAGCAACCACCTGTGTCTCGCTCCACTAAGAATAACACCTCCGCTGAACTCTTGGTGGAAACCCACTGGACCAATTTATTGGTCCTGTGTTGTATGCGTTGTACTGCAACCTTCTCATTTCTCTTGTTAGCACTGGATAAAACTAACAGATTCTATAGGCGAGCCTCTCCAAAGCCTGCTCTGTGAAACAATTCCAAGTTAGTTATTCCTATGAGCTCTGGACGCGTTGCCTGTCACTGTGTCCCTCCTTTCAGACTTGAATGTTGTTGCATCGGAGAACTCAACTTGGCAAGTAATCCCTGCCGGACCTCTAAAGCTAACCACTTGCCCTTTCAACCTGAGAGTGAGCAAGATAAAAGAGCGGTAGCATTAGCTACTTGTATTTAATGAGGAATGCTTGTTGCGATATAAAAAGGAGACTTTGCAGCTGTGACCTGGAGTTCTAAGAACCCAGAACATTGCAAGAGTGTGTTGTTATTTTGAGGATGGCTGGATGACGGACAGAACCCATTAATTTGCAGACCTAACGGGTTGATGGGAGATTAGATTACTTTTTGATTATTTTTCCCACTGAAGAATTTTTATAAAGGGAGGGGAAGAAGTTAAATTGATGGGGTTTTTTATTGATTCAAAGATATTTTGCCTGACTTTTTTTGAACTGGAGTACCAAAAGACTTTGCAATGGGGAGGTTAGAGAGACATTTACAAGAAGAAGCCTGAAGAAGAGCTTATCTGTGTTATGCTACCAACTTACATTGGCCTGGCACAGGTTCAAGCATGATGGCTTCACCTGATGAATGGGCATGATAACACATGCAATCGCTTGCATCTCCCTGGAACCATAATTCTGGAGATGCCCAGGGCAAAGCATTACTAATGAACTAGTTTTAAATCTCTAGAGCAAAGCAAACAATGCCCATGAGTCCTAGTTAAAGTTTCGCGGTACAGTACTTGTTTACACTGAATTATAATCGCAGTCCCAAGTATACTAGATGCATGAAATTTAGTTAACATTTCTGCAAATCTCACTGATTCTATGGATCTACTCTAATGTGGACTACCAATAGGAATTAGACCTTATGTTGCCATATATGGGAAGGATTGCAATATCATTTGTGCTTAGTCTTTCATATGAATGCAGAAGGTGGTGCTTATTGTTCTCATGGTTGCAACCACAAAAGGCTTAGGGGTCGGACTGTTCTTTGCTTCCAGAGGGAGAGATAGGAGAACAGAAAAGGAGGGATTTTGTACTATATTCCTTCACAGAACGCTAGGTCTTTTAGGATTCCTCTAGGCTGCATCTGCACTGCAGAAATTGTGCAGCTTCTGCAGAAATTATGCAGCTTGACCCAACCTTAACTGCCATGGTTCAGTGGTATGGAATCCTGAGATCTGTAGTTTGTTGTGACATCAGAGCTCTCTGATAGAGAAGGCTATATCAAAAAAATTACAAATCCCAGAATTCCATAGCACTGAGCCATAGCAGTTGAAGCAGTGCCAAACTACATTATCTCTGCAGTACAAATGCAACCCTCTTCTTTCCTTTCCTTGTTAAGGTATTTGAATTTTGAGGAATCCAGAGTAACATGATGCCAAAGAGATATTCCCAGACCCTAGAAACATCTGTTTTGGAAACTGGTGAAGGATTTTAAAAGTAATATAATGTGTGATATAACGAAGGGAGGAGTTTCAAAGAAACAAACAAAAAGAAATCCCCATAGTTATGGCCAGTCCTGTGGAGCTCTGGATGCTGGCTAAATGATGTACAAAGACGTTCTCCTCTTTCATTGCAGTGTAGTGTCTCAAAAAAGGGTCATGCTTTCTGCTTTCAATTTTGTATGCTGTCTTTCATCAGATAGCCACACACCTTGCCCCCTTCTGAGTGTTCCAATTTTAGTTTAAACTCCACTTTTAACACAGCTTATTAGAGCAATTGGACTTCATGGCTGTTGAATGTTAACAGAGAAGCCATAGAAGTCAGAATAAGCCCTTTGTGCTTTTCCCACAGCACCCACATGTTTTAAAACAAAATGCAAACATGCTAGCCATTTTGAAGCTTTTTTTGCAAGCCAGGCATCTCTTGCATTCCATCCATATTAGGCTGGTTCAACAGATTTTTTTTTAAAGTAAATTGTATTTGGCAGAGGTTGGCTGGAAGGCACTAGGAATTGAGAGAATGTAACCTGATTTTCAAAAACCATTCAAGGAAATGCTCATGAGCCTCCACTGAAGGAAGAAAAGGTGAAGGATCATTTTGTATAAGTCAAAAACTCAATGATGACATGAAAACTTGCCCCCATCAATCCAAGACATTCTGAATTAGAAATCCACAAGCACCCAGCGTCTGCCATGAGCAATGTTGCCCTAATTGTCTTGAAGGCAAATGTCAGTAATTATGGACTGAGGAAGAGATTGAACTCTTGGATATTGTAATTGACTGAAATGATGAACTGATGCACATCAATAGTCTCATAAATGAACCATTGTGTGAGTGGGTTTAAGAATCGATTCTGCAATTCTTGGTTCAATTTTTAAAAACATCAGTGAAAGTTCTTCTGGTTTTCAGTGAGTGATGGCTAGTATTGGTTGGGCTGAAGAGTACTGAGCAGGGGTCAATAGTGTTTGAGTACACTTGTCTGTCACTGATCTAGAAGTATCAGGCAACAGATTGGGTTCCTAAGAGTTGAAGTTAGCCAAGATCTTGGTAGCAGAAAGAAGCTATGCTATTTTCAAGACCATGGATAGCTCCTTAAAGGTAGGTGTGGTTAGGTGTCAGTAGTAGACTGCAACTCTGGAGATCAAGGTTCAATTCCCAGCTCAGCCATGAAATCCACTGGGTGATCTGTGCTAAGTTACATGTTCTCGGCCTCCGGGGAAGGCAGTGACAAACCTTTGAACAAATCCTACCAAGAAATCCCATTGATAGGGTATTCTTAGAGTCTCCATAAGTTGGAAATGACTTGAAGGCACACCACAACAACCATCAACAAGTGCTCTGCCCTCAGCTGAGCATCAAAAACAATGTAGGCTATCACATCAGAGCTGTGTGAAAGTTTTGACCCAGAGGTTTCCTTGGGGTACTGGTTTTCTACATGAAGGATCATGAGGGAGCATGCAGAATCAGAGCCAACCCAGTTGCAAAATTTGCCTTGAACATTTCTTCCCTTATTAAAAGTGGCACTTTAAAAAAGGAGATTGCAACAATCTCCTATACATAATCTTACCAACACAACAATAATAGAATTCAAAGATGTAGCCATGTTAGTCTGTAGAATCAGTATGTAGAGAGATCCTGTAGCGCTTTGGAGGCTAACTAAAAATGCATCTGAGGAAGTAGACTTAAGTCTACAAAAGCTCATAAAAATAATAGTTAAATAATGTTAGATGTTAAACGTTAGACTCCAACAGACCAAGGTTCGAATCGCCTCCTCAGCCATGGAAACCAGCTGGGTGAAACATGCTCTGGGCATTTTAGCAATCTTTATTTTTTTTGCTAACTGCTTGGTTGGTAGTTCAGCCTTAATACACAGTGGCTAGATCAAACCCTATATACTTTTAGGTTGACTGGGGCAGCAAGAGAGAAGGGCTTGACTTCTGAAGCTGTCTGGAAGAAAGAGACAATGAGGTTCTCCTAATGGATGCTGTTTGCTTTTGGAAGAACTGGTGCTGCCTCCTTCTCCAATGCTATCTCTTCCCACATATCTTCCAGTGTGTGCTCTATATATTTAGCAAATAAACAGGTACTGCTTTTAAAAAGGACCATTAGTCTCAAGTGATCCAAGCAAAACTCGACCTTGTCACATTGCCAGTGGAATGTTTTGCCACTCAGGGATGTAAGAGGTGCTTAGAAATTTCTCCCCACATACTTCCTCAAACTATTTAGAACATGAAACTGGATTTTCTCGCAGGCAAAGCAAGGGTGATTCATCCTTGCCAAATGCACTTGTATGAAAACTGGCTTCTACTTCTTTTTTTTTTTGGGGGGGGGGAGTAATTGGGGAAAATTCAAGAAAACATTCACTTTCAAGATTGCATTTGTCTCTGGAGAGTAATGGTGTACAGTTGTATCTTCTTGAAGCAGTATTTACAATCCTCTTAGAACTTGCAGTTCAGTGAAGGCTTATGTCTGTCACATTTCATTACTGTGTGGGCATATGCCTAACACATTTTACATATCAAAACATCGCTGTGCCGAGGCATCTACTAGAGCAGTAACATCGTATGACGCAAACCAGTTATTTGTAGGTAAACAAACATATTAACCAGGGCTCTGCACATGCACACAAAATGGAGTCACGCATGAACATTAAACATCTAAGTGAAATTCAATCATTTGTTCCTCTTTGACATCTCCCCCCAAATCAACTTATTTATTAAATTTATAAATTATACTCTCTGCACACACCAGGCCCCTGGGAGTTATATACAATAATAATATGGTTAAAACGTCTGCTGAAACACAAAGGGTACACAAAAAATATAGGAACCATGACACAAAACATGAGAGCAGCAGTAAAATTAAATAGGGGTGGGACTTTATGAAGAATTAAAAGCCCAAAGGAACCGAATAGAATAAGGAAGATGCCAATCTCACTCCTTTGGGGTGCAACTGTCTTGAGGTTTTGTTGTTGTCAATTGCCTTTGAGTTGATCTTGACTCATGGCGATCCATGAATGAGACAACCCCATGCCTCCCTGTCCTCAGCTGCTCTGCTCAAATCTTGCAGGCCCAGAACCACGGTGTCCTGATAGAATCTGTCCATCTAATATGTGGCTTTCCTCAGCTGTCTTTCCACTTTTCTAGCTTTATTGTCTTTTCCAGTGAGTTGTGTCTTCCCATGATATGGCCAAAGTATGACAGCCTCAGTTTGGTCATCTTGGCTTCCAAGGAGAGCTTTGGCCTGATCTGCTCTAGCACCCATTTGCTTGACTTTCCAGTTATCCATGGTTATCTTCAGCACTCATCTCCAACACCAGATTTTCTTTCTATCTGCTTTCTTCACTGTCCAGCTCTCACATCCATACATGATGATGGGGAATACATGAAGATTTGAGCACTCATGAACGGATGTGCCTTTATTCCAGTTGTAGATAGAGATGCTTTATCTCGGTCCACAGTTGCTTTTCCTAAAGCCTTTCCCTAACTGAAACAAAAAGAAGACAAAACATTCTCACATGTAGAGAACTGGTGTAGTGGTTTGAATGTTGAATTATGACTCTGGAGACCAGGGTTCGAATCCCTGTTGAGCCATGAAACCTGCTAGGTGACCTTGAGCAAGTTACACTCTCTCAGCCTCAAAGGATGGCGGTGACATCCCTCTCCCCAGAAGAAACATGTCAAGAAAAGCATGTGATAGGTTCACCTTAGGATCGCCTTAAGTCAGAAATGACTTGAAGGGACACAACAATGACAGAGAACTGGCACGTCAGGTTCTGTACAAGCCCAGTCTCTGTTATGTCCATTCTAGATGTCTTTCTACTTGTGGATTTGTTGCTGTTTCTACAGGGGAACAAAGACAGATTTTAAAAAAAGTTAAAGTGTTATCCTCATTCTCAGGTAACTCCCAGGTTTTTGTCCTTACCATTTAAAACACTTATGCCCAAGTGATCCACGTCAAAGTTCCATATTGTTTGCCAGGCATTGCTTGAGTGTACTAGATTTTGAGTAAAGTTGTCTAACCTTGTGGATTTTTTTAAAAAATGGATTTAAGATAATGATACTTTATTTTTTGGGGGAAAAAACTTTGGAAAGAGTTTATAATATATGACTTTCTTATTGTTGCTGATCAAACATGCAAAGACTTCTTTATGTTTTTCTCAACTTAAAAGAGTGATGGTTCTTTCAAAACTGGAGACAAGCATCTCTTCCTCACTCATCCCCCGGTCCCCATTCCTTCAAAACAGAGCATTGTTGCCTCACTGAACAAGCCGACCTCCACGAAGTCACTTGGCTGCTCCTGGGACCTGACACAATTACTGCTGAGAACAATGAAGCTGAAAGGATGCTGGTCTTCCCCCCCCCTCCTTTTCTTTTTGGTGGGGAGGATAGAGATTTATTCCGTGCAAAAATATAGAAACTCAGGTCTAATCTGCACTGCAGAAATAATGCAGTTTGACACTCCTTTAACTGCCACGGCTCCAAACTACAGAAATCTGGGAATTGAAGCTTTGTGGGAAAGTTAAACTTCTCTGTCAGAGAGCTCTGGTGCCAAAACAAACTACAAATCTCATGATTCAGAGCAGTGAACTGTGGCAATTAAAGGGCATAATTTCTGCAGTGCAGATTAGACTTCTTTTGTACATTTCAATATTAATTCCACTCTGCATTGCATCTTCTTTGCACAAAAGACTGAGATACTAGTGGTCAGGTGGATCATGTTATATTTTTTTTTCAACTTTTTGTATATGTGGTCAGAACTGTTCCCCCAAGGTTTGTAAAAACATGGAGAAACATTCTCCTCTGAGGTCTGCCACTTTTCTGCTCTGTTATTCTTCTGTGGTTTCACGATCTCAATGTTGAGTGTCCTATGAATCTGAGGATTTTACAAACATCAGCTTGCAGGTCCATTTGACCCCAGAAGGCAAAAGTGTCCAGCCGGGGAACACTCTCATCAAACAACACAACTACTTTATGTTGGCGCAACAGGCAAGCAGTTTGGAAAAAGTTTAGCATGCTGTTTCCCATCTAAGCAACCAGCTGCCTCTGGAAAGGTATCAGGCAGGTCATGAAGTCAATCTCCTTCTCCTCTTAGAAGTCCCCAGCAATTGATATTACATAGCATACTGCCTTTGAACTATTAGTCGAACCATGACCCTTAGTTATAAAAAAAAGCTTAGAAAAATCTGCGTTTTGGACAGTAATTTCCAGAGTCCTCAGTCATCACTGGATGGGGATTCCAAGGGTTGTGGTCCTCTGCAGTTAAGGGTGCATCTACACTGGAGAAATAATGCAGTTTGACTCCTGTTTAAGTGCTGTCACTCCATCCTATGGAATCCTTGGATTTGTTATTGGACTGGATGGCCCTTGTGGTTTCCATGATTCTACGATTCTAAGGTTTTCAGCATTCTCTGCCAAAGAGTGCTGATGCCTAACAAAACTACAAATCCCAGGATTCTGCAGGATGGAACAGAATTCCAGGATTCTGTAGCACGGCTGTTAAAATGGTGTCAGGCTGCATTATCTACACAGTGTAGATGCACTGAAAGAAGTATTATCACATTCAGTATTTTCTGTTTTTACTACGAATGCTTAATTGTGGCTGTGTGCCTTCAAGTTCTATGATTCTAAGTTATTTCTGGCTTATGGTGAACATATTACAGGGTTTATTTGGCAAATTTCTTCAAAGGGAGTGTCATTGCCATCCTCTGAGGCTGTGAGAGTGTGACATCCCTAGGATCACCCTTTGGGTTTCATGGCCGAATTGGAATTTGAACTCCGGTCTTCTGAATCATAGTTCAACACTCAAATCATGACACCATACTGGCTCTTAGATGAATACATTTATTATTCATTAATTGATTCAGTCAGTCTAGTCCAATTGGGACATCCATTGGATTTAGGTCAATGAAACATAAATATTAAGAGTCAGTGTAAGATTTTGACATTCACTCATTTTTGGGATACTAACTAATAAATGGTTAGAAATGAGTATGGAGTCCAGTGCTGGATTTATTTGCCAGTAACACTTCCTAGGAGAAATGGTACCATACTTTCCAAGTCCATATGCTGTCCTGGTAATGCTGTAATTAAGCCAAAGAGTCATGTCAAACTGACCTTTTCTATCTGGTGTGGGATCTGCTCAGAGACCAATTCAGAAAGAAGGACAGCTGACCCCCCCCCCCAAAAAAGGGGGGGAGGTAAAATGAAAAAAGAACAATATTGTTTATTATCATGCATAGTAAGGGCTGTTGCATGGGGGGAGGAAGCCCCTTATTTTCAACATATATAGGGAAAGTATTCCAAACAAAAATTTGGATCTTAAAACCTTCTATGTTCTTCTTGGAAAGAAATGGAACAAATGTGCATTCATGAATATTATAATCACCCCATATCTTTTCCTCTTTCTCCCCCCCCCCCAAACACATGTGTATGCCATTTCTGCTTATCTATATGTAATGGAACTGTTTCCTCTTTATGTAAATGATGTCCATTATGGGAAAAAATTAGTGCTAGCAGCTGATATATTTTTTCGCCTCTTATTTTTGAGAGACCACCACTCCAATGTTCTTTCCCTTCTCTGGAAAGCCTTCGAATGTTTGATCTCAGCAACTGACATTCTGGTTGCAGAGAACTCGGCCTGTATTTATGATACTAATTGATTTCATTTATTTTGCCTCCCCTGTGCATTTTTCACTGTCAGCCCTGTCATTATCTTAATGTTGTTGTTTCCAATAAACACTCCGAAAAATCATTTTAAAGGCAGGAGGTCTTTGAGCACAGATGCATCAGGTGTATAGCTCACTTTCCTTGGAGACAATGAGATTGGCTGAAGAAACCCCATGGAATGGAGTTGCTAAAAAGGCTGCGGTTTGTCCATCTGTTTGATTCCATGCTACCTGGAGGACGTCCGTTTCAAGCTCTGTCCCATGATGATTGAGAGTTGTAGAGGAGATGCTTGTACAGTTCCATAATGTGAAAAGTGATGATGTTGAGAAACTGGCAACGCTTTGAAGGTCATTATCATTTAAAAGGAAGATAACATGATTTTGCTGCTGCCGTGTATGTTGGAAGAGCCAAATTACTGCAACAAAGGTTAGTCTATGGTGCAGAAATAATGCAGCTTGACACTGCTTTAGCTGCCATGACACAGTGCTATGGGATTCTGGGATTTGTAGTTTGTTGTGGCACCAAAGGTCTCTGACAGAGAAGGCTAAATCTCTCACAAAACTACAAATCCCAGATTTCCATAGCATGGAGCCTTGGCAGTTACTGTAAATCCATCTCAAACTGCATCATTTCTGCAGTGCAGATGCAGCCAAAGTATTTGCAAGCAGACAGAGTTCTTGTGGGCATTTATGGTACTTTTGCAACCGAGTTTCACCTAAAAGTGGAAACCCATGTCAGTTTGGAGGCACCATTTTTGGTCAAACATCTGATGAATTTCAAGGAAAAGATGAAAAGATGGCAAAGAACATGGTTTATTATTTACATGAAACATGAACACATTTCCTCATGATTCACCACTGGTTAATCCTAGGTAAGCGTACATACAATTGCAGCTGGACACAACTGGAATTCGTTGTAGGATGTATGTGTTTTGCATAGTGCAATAGTACTACTGTAACCAGCTGTGTGACATTGTACTATATTATCATGTCCTGCTTTCCTTGTCCCTTGAGTCCATCATTGATTTCAGTAAATGCATGATGTGATCAAGTCACATAAACAGATAGGAAGATGTCATTTTCATTTTCATCCCTGTGTTTCCTGTAATCCATAGTTTTGAATCCCAAAGAGCAATTAGTGTTGAATGTTTGGGAACTTTAACCTCTCTCTTATAGGTTTCAGATAGTATTGAGATAACAGCTTGTATCATGTGAGATACCTTTTTCAGCAGTTCCAGATCCAGTGTGCAATCTCCTTTGTATTCATGACACCTGGCCTTTTGTTTTGTCAGCATTTTCCCTTCTGCTACAAAAACAGCCTTTATTTAGGTCATTTAAAACCAAACTGAAAAGCCACAACACCACCAGCTTTGACCTAGAGCGTATCTGACCTCTTTCCCCAACACACAGCCTCTCAGAGAGCCAGTTTTGTTGAAGTGCTGCATAAGCTCGTTTAAAAAGCAATTCTTAAATGTGCAAGACTCCGTTTTAATCCATTTGGCAATGCACAAGAACAGACTGGCTTTGCTTTGTCCACCATGACTGTTGTGCCTCACCATTGTACATAACAATTCTCTCCTTTTAACACCCTTAGAAAAAGGATTCAAAGATGTAAAGATATGAGGCCTGGCATACAGTGCTCGCTCACCTTGCAAGTTGGAGATGCACACAGGAGTGAAAACTAATACTATAAACTCAAACTGGGTGTGGAACTGGGAAGAGCTCCTTTTGGTGTCAGCGAGTCCAGTTGGTATCAAAGCAAAAATCTGACAACTCCATACTGGGAGAGAAACTGAAACCCATCATCTTGAGAATATTTCAATCCAGCTCTAACTATGGGTGGAAAAACATTTGGACAGACCGTTTCCATATGGAAATACAAATGGAAATACAAATGTCATACCTTCTGAGATTGCCAGTAGAACAAAATATCCAGCTTCTGCGGATGAGGACCTCCTGGGAGGGGGTTCTCCATTTAAATGCTATACAATCTCCACCTTGGTTAATCCCCACATTTTTGTGATTGTGTGCCTTGAATGTGACCCTAAGGTGAAACTATCACAGGGTTTTCTTGACAAGATTTGTTCAAAGGGGGTTTGCCTTTGCCTTCATCTGAAACTGAGAGGGTGTGATGTGCCCAAAGTCCATAGGCCAGCACTTGAGCCACTATTTCCCACTGGCTTTCTAAGCCCTAAATAGAGTTTTTCAGTTAACTGAAAGTGACCTTCCAATACAGCTTACAAGACCAAGGCAGTTATGGTGGAAATATGGCAGATGCAACTCCTGGACTCTTGGCAGATGACCTCCTCCTGTCTATAATAATGTCATTGAAATTCTGTAATGCATTCAAAGTCAGCCAAAATGGCTTCAGTGACACATGGACCAAGACGATTCCCTCCCAGGGCTACCTCAAAGTCAAAACCTCTGAAAATGCAGAAAGAATGTTCTTTGGTCAGGGTTCACTGAGGGTCTAAGTCAGCCCCCTAGTGTCTCACAGTTGCCTATTCTAACACAAGCACTTCCTAAGGACTGACATATCTGAATCACTTTTTTGTACAGTTACATTTTCCTTCCAAAACTAAGTGCACTCCATCCTGTTTCTGTATCAATGTGTGACTTGAAACACGGAAATAAGTTCATTTTCTTGCATGTTTTCATATGGATAACAAATGTGTGTGTGTGTGTGTGTGTGTTCAGTTTCTCCTCATATGCACATTTGTACAGAGTTTTCTACAAGTCTTTTTGTGTGTTCTTTCCCCCTAATATATGCATTTTTGCATGCAGTTTTCCTCATCTGAGCATCTTTTTAAAAAATCAGAACAGCAAACCATAACATTCATGGAAATGTAAAAAATCAGGGATGATTATGTTCAGGGATTATTAGTTCAGGAATGCAATTAAAATGCGAACCACCCATTTCTTGTTTATCTCTGTCTGAGCCTACCTAGAAGTGATGAAATGCTTCTCCTATCCACTACCCCAATATGAGAGATCTTTGCCAGCGGTAATATTGCAGTGGCCCACTACTTCAATGAACTATTAAACAAAATTGTTTCCACATCATGTTGACCTGCCAGAAAGCCTTAGCTCAATTTTAAAAGCAGGATTTTGAATCCTGCATCAATTGACCTTCAGGATGTGATGGAAAGGATGCTTGCACTTCAAGTAGTTTTTGCCCAGTGATGTCAGACAGGCAACAATGGTAAAAGGGAATCATCCATTTTACCAATGTATTTTAAATGTCATAAGAGGCAGAACCATCACTGAGTGCAGATCAGAGAACTGAAATATCTTATAAAATGTTCCACTGTGGAGGGTTCCTGTTCCAAGTCCCAGCCGGCCATTTCTGTATCTATTCTATCTCTCTCTCAATTGCCCAGGATTTTTTTTAGGCTGTGACAACAGAACTCAATATTCGGTCAGTTCTCATTTAGCTGTTCCTCCTGCAACAGCACTGATATTTTCTTAATATTTTTATACTTTTGGGATTTTACCCCAAATTATTAATGCCCTCTTTTTTGTGAATGGTGCTATGGATTTTCAAAACCATGCTACCAACGCATTAGTGGCTGTATCCTCCCTTTATCTGGTATCAGGCATTTCAGCAGTGAGGATATGTTGCCTTCAGCATTTCACAGCTGAAAACCATGACACATGTGGCTGAGCCACATCAAAGTGTGGCCAAAAGTTTGTGGCCAGGTAGCAAGAGACAAAAGTTGTTAATGAGGAAGAATTCACAAAGCTAGTATTTTAAGAAGAGATACCCTGGAATTTATGTACTGAATTGAGGATGGCAAGACTCCAGTCATATATGGAGAGCAAGCTGGGTTCAGGAAAGGAAGAGGCACTAGGGACCACATTATGAACATATGATGGTTAATGGAACATACAAAAGAACTCCAGAAGAAAATCACAATATGCTTTATTAACTATCACAAAGCCTTTGATTGCATAGATCATGAAAAGCAATGGAATGCTCTTAAAGCCATGTGAGTGCCACTACACTTGATGAGTGCCCTGATGAGGAATCTGCACTTAGGACTAGAAGCTACTGTGAGAACAGAATATATAGAAACAGAATGGTTCTCTGATGGCAAAGGGGTAAAACAAGGGCTGTATTCACAGTACAGAAATAATCCTGGTTGATACAATTTTAATTGCCAGGGTTCAGTGCTGTGGAATCCTGGGAACTGTAGTTTTCTGAGACACTTACCCTTGTCTGTTGGAGAGCTCTGGTGCCACAGCAAACTACAATTCCCAGAATTCCATAGCATTGAGCCATGGCAGTTAAAGTGATGTCAACTTGGATTATTGCTTCAATGCGAATACAGCCAAAGCTGTATTTTTCACTCTGTTTTTTCAACTAATAGACAGAAAATGTCATATGAAGAGCAGGTTTAGACTCAGAAGAAAGGGCTGAAGATAGGATGAAGGAATATCAACAATTTAAAATATGCAGATTGCACCATACTACTAGTAGAACATATCAAAACTTGGAACAGTTACTAAGGAAAGTTAAATAAGAATGTGCAAAGGCAAGCTTGCTGCTGAACATAAAGAAAACAAAAATAATTACCATGAAGGAGCTACATAAATCTGCACCTGTTTGACACCACTTTAGGTGCTGTAGCTCACTCCTATGATATCCAGGGGTTTGGAGTTTTATATGGCTGTTGTAGGGCCACAGGGCACACCCCCAACTCCAGGCTTCTTAGCAGGGTCCATGGCGGACAATAACTTCAAACAACTTAAAGATAACGCTGAGTATCTTTAATAGAACTAATAACACCAGCAAAGGCACTGTTACTTCACAGAGTTCTGGTCTTGGGTTACTTCACCCCAAATCCTTAGTGGCAGTAAGGTCTTACAAGTCTTCTTTGGGGGTTTGGCCCTCCCCCTGGGCAGGCCAGTAACACCCCTGAATTATTTCTAAAGTATAGATGAACCCTGAGAGATGACATGATAGCCATCTTTAAATATTTGAATGGATGTTGCATAGAAGAAGGAATGAGCTTGTTTTCTGTGGGTAGAACACAAACCAATGGATTCAGTTTAGAAGAAAAACAATTCAACCTCAACAGAACTTCCAGGCAATCACAGTTGTTCAGCATTGGACTAGACTGCCTGTAAAGGTGGTGGATATTCCTTCTATGGAGGTCTTTAAATAGAAATCAGAAGTGCATCTCTTGGGAGAACTCAAACAAAAATCCACCAAACAGTGGCCAACTGAAATGCACAATATACTTGTTGCAGGCTCCACCCGCGTCTTCATCAGGTAAAATGTTACATACCAAACAGGAGAAAAATTAGAGATGTTAGTAAGATGTCTGCAATTTGTTGTTTCTGTCCTTAGTTAAGATGGTATGGGCAGGGTATCTTTAGCAGGCTGGCCTCTCCTCCTCTGGCCATGCAGCAATTGGGCAAAGTCCAGAAAATTTAAAGTCCATTTTGCATATCAACAAGGACTCCTCTTTTGCAATTCAATATGTCTCCATTCCTGTGAGGCCACAGAGGACAAAGGATTCCTCAAGAAGTCTCCATGTTTTTGCATCAGGAACATTTTGGTAGGTGTTGAGGTAAAGCATGCCAATCTGGACCAAATTTGAGAAGAAGAAAAAATGTTTTACCTTGGTTGAGGGTGCCAGTCTGTTGGCTCACTCATTGGGGTTCCCCTGTTGCAGCTACAATATATACCTCTATGGCAGGGGTTAGACTACATGGTCCTTGTGGCCCCTTCTAACTCTATATGTCCATGATGAACACTGAATTTGACCCAAATGCCTCTGATCAAAAATCCAATTCTTAATAGCTAAACTGAAATGGGAGTGAGGGTGTGAAGTTTGCCAACTCCTAACTGGCTAATCTTTTGTGCGGCGGGGGAACAGATCATATTCTTCATAGGGCAGGTGGTTTACTCCCTTAAAGTGCTGCTCAAGTCAAAGATGGATGTCAAACTGATCCTTCTCTCTTCATGCCCAGTGGATTGGTGGCTTGCCTCTCTCAAAACGATTGCAACTGAGAAGCAAGCCACCACTGTCTCAAGAGTTCAGCAGCATCTTCCCATTTTGTAGCAGACAGAATTCCTGCCCCCCTCCAAGTCACCTTGGGAAGAACTCTTGTTTCAGGAAAATGTCATGCCCCACAAGATGGCATCCTTGGCTATGGAACTTGTTGTGAAAGCAAGAGAAGCTGGAAGACCACATATGGTTTTATTTTAAGGGGAATTACAACTCCTGGACAATTCCAGAGGCATGGCTCTCTGTGTTTCTTTTTGCTAATGTTTACAATCATGGTGGGATTTCTAGGGGCCTCAGAAACGTCCCTTCAGGGTGGCTGAAGCTCATCGATGACAGAAAGCCCATTTCTGCTATAGAGGTTTGAGAAGAGCTTAATGCCAGAGTAGAGCTTTTGTGTCCATATGCTGAACTATTATGATAAGGACCTCATTGCTCCATGGATGAGCCCATGCTTTCCATGTAGAGGCACCCTGCTCAGTCCATAGTTTCCATTTGAAAGCTTTGGCTAGGATGGGGAAGATGCTTTGACTGAGATGTTGGAGGGATGTTGCCAGACAGAGTAGATGATACTGATCTAGATGGACACACTGTCTGTCCGATGAGGGCAGCTTTCTATGGCCAACAAGCATTGGGCTGGTTTCCATAGTGTGCAGCCTCTAGTCTTCCTTGCATTAATTGGTGAACAGGTTTTGTCTAAGAACTGTAAGACCAAATATCCTTTTGCAAAAAAAGAGAAAGGGACAAATGTTAACAGCTTAAATGGAAATTGCTTCAAAAAACCAAGGAATCATGAATAAAACCTTTAGGAGCAAGGTCTTTTTTTTTATTGGCTTCCAGCAATGCTTAATGGCTATTGTGTGCTTTAAGTGAGCCAAGGCAAGCAGAATTCAATTAAACTTTAATCAGAGTCACAACCAGGGTCTTTTATTTTATTTTTTCTCATTCATTCTTTCTGTTTAATGAAATAGCAATAGCCCTTTGACAAACAACTTCTGGTGATGGCTCTTTCAGTCTTTCTTGTCCGTCTCGTACAACATCAAACTCAGCTTTAAAAACAGAAACAAGATTCTTTCCCCCTTCCCATGCCCATCACATCTCTTCTGTTCTTCTTCACAAACCTACTCTTGTTCTCAAATCAAAGCATCTTGATTACTCATCCAGTCCTTACCAGCAAATGATGCTGGTTTTTTTCCTCCCCCTTCGCATCTGAGCACTCTTTAGAATGTAGCTTGGTAATTCTCATGTAGTTTGCCATAGAATATCACAGGGATAGCTTCCCCCAAACCCATGATGCATCTTGTGATCTATCACTCAGAAATATAAACTCTGATCATTCGTAAAGCTGAGCAGAAAATGTTTCCTTGTCTCCCCCCCCCAACCCTCACCTATGGGCCTATATTATCAAGACTTGGAAGGAGGAATGTTTGGTGATTTTCCAAATGGTGTAGTAGTTTGAGTGTGGCAGACCCGGGATCCAATGCTGTCATGCCACCAGTGGGAATGGGCCCTTTGTGTATTTTATCTGTTCAAAGCTGAGCTTATTAAATTTTATTTGGTTGGATTACAACTCTCATGTCATCTTAACAGCAGTGCTTTTAAAGGTGTTACAGTGGAGCTAGGAAATGTTTGCTTGTTTCTTGAAGAAAGTGGACTATGGAAAACCTAATTCCCAACCTGTCTGATATTTTCTCATTTCAAATTAAAAACACACACATCACATTTAAAGAAAATTGAATTGACATTCTCTGAGCAACTGTAGTTGTTAGCTACTATATCACAGTTTGGTTACCAGAGACAATCCCTCATGGCATCATCAGGAGATTCTTCAATGACTTTTCCAGGTCTCAGGTTTTGGCCCTGAAATTGCTGAATGGATCCAGGGAATGTTACTAACCCGACAATCCTATGACATTATCGTGTTTGCAAACTGGGAACCCCTGTGGTTTATTCCTCTAGAAGAAATATTGATTAGAGTGTTTGTTCAAACACAGACCTAAATTTATTCTCGAAACAAAGTAAAGATTAAAATGTCTGTATTTTTCAATACAGTCAGGTCTTCTGTTCTAAATGAAGACAGGAGGGCAAAATATCTGGTATACTCCATATGCTGCTAAAAGAGTTTGTGATTGTAGAATTTCTCCAAGGGCTGGGAATAATGGTCCAATTACAAATAATCTGTTTATTACAAATTGATTATTTGATTACAAATTGATTGTTACAAATAATCAATTTTAAAAATACTGTATATAGGCAGTGGGAAGCATACCTTTTTTTGGTGTAACAGGTAACATTTTCTAGTGACTTTTCAGAGGCATTTTTGAGCACTTTTAAACATTTTATGCCATTTTCCTATCAACCATAAGAGGGTTTTTTTTTAAAGAAAGAAAGAAAAATAATAAGTAATACAATTTGGAGCAATTACTGCAAGTAGTAATGGTGACAAATTACTTTTAAAGCCTCGTAACCAGTCATGAAAATACTTGCTTTTGTTGTTTTAAATAACATCCCAAGCTCTGGAAATGGGTGACAATTCTGCGTTTTGTACCATAACACTGATTCATCTAAACACTTCAAGGATTTCCTCAGACTAGCTATGTCATGAGCAATTCGAAATTTTGCCATTTTCAGTATGCCCATATTTCTAGGTAGACACCATAAAGTACAAGCACAGGAAAGGTAGAGTGTTTAACTGCGAAAGGTGAAGAACGCTCTCAATAAAATCTGCACGAAAATAATTTATTTCTGCATTTTGTCTGCAGAGTATCAGCAGCGGAGACAAATGACCCCTGAACTGCCTGATGTGATTATAATGGTATAGTAAAATCAATTTGACGAGGCTTATTAATTCCTTTCTTGCCACCCAAAATGATTTTATAAAATCGTGGTGTTTTTTTTTTAATAATCCAAAGATCCAGAGTCCAAAGGCCTTTGTATAGCTGTGAAAAGTGAAAGAAAAGGGGGGGGGGGGGGGGGGGGGGGGAAACACCTCCAAAAGATTTTTAATTTAAATGGTTTCAAGGCAAATGCTACTTGGTATACTGTATTCTTGAGATTTTATGGGATGCTGGTACAGTTGGCAGGCGTACCAGGGCATTGTGTGAAAACATAGCAACAGACACCTACAGCAGCTGACTTTTTATATTTCTGTTGCCATTCTGCTGGCCTTCCTCTTTTAGAACAGAAGTTCCAAACACATTGTGAAGACTTTATCTTCATTTTTATTTTATACCATCTTCTTAAAAATGCTATACCGAAAAACAAAACTAGTACCAAAAGGAGCAATGTCATTTGACTGTTCTTGTTTAAATTCTTAGCAAAGATGCACACACAAAGCCCAGCAATGCACGATGTTTATTCCACCACTTGTAGCCATATCTTGTTTTTCTCTTTGATTCATCACAGTTGTCTATCTTTGTGTGTCAGTTTTGGTGTGCATGTGTTTCCAACTTTAACAGAGGCACACAATGAGAGGGAGCCAAACTGTGTTCACTCCTTAGCAGCATTGTTACCAAACATTACGTGAACCTTATACCATTTAAAATAATGGAAATGGAAATTCTTTCTCCTAAGGTTCCAAATGGCATAGCAATGTTGGTGTGTATGTGTGTGTGACCTGTCAAGGTATTGTGACTCCATGAATTTCATAGGAAGGAATACGCAGAGTTGGTTTTGCCAGTTCCTTCCTCTGAAATCTAGTCTGCAGTACCTGGTATTCTCTGGTGGTCTCCCATCCAAGTACAACCAGAGCTGACCCTGCCTAGTTTCCAAGATCTGATAGGATCTCGTACCTTTTGGGAAGTTAATGGACAAGTACAATGCAAGGCAAGGTCCAGAATCCTTGTCTCAATTTGCTACAGCCCAATTTGCTGTAGATGTCTTGGCCTATAACTCTCATCACCCCTATTAAGCATAAGCATTGGTGAGGCACAACTGAAGTGAGGACCCCATACATCTGGTGGAAACTAAAGTTGCCTATCATCCCATTCTATATAATGTATTCTATTATTGCAAGGAACCTCATAACTTTAAGAATACATACCTGAGGCTAAACATCCCCAGCTCCCTAAGTCGTTCCTCATAGGGCATGGTTGAGGAACGACTTAGGGAGCTGGGGATGTTTAGCCTGGAGAAGAGAAGGTTAAGAGGTGATATGATAGCCCTGTTTAAATATTTGAAAGGATGTCATATTGAGGAGGGAGCAAGCTTGTTTTCTGCTGCTCCAGAGACTAGGACCCGGAGCAATGGATGCAAGCTCCAGGAAAAGAGATTCCAGCTCAACATTAGGAGGAAATGCCTGACAGTAAGGCTGTTTGACAGTGGAACAAACTCCCTCGGCGTGTCGTGGAGTCTCCTTCCTTGGAGGTCTTCAAACAGAGGCTGAATGGCCATCTGTCAGGGATGCTTTGATTGTGATTTTCTGCATGGCAGGGGGTTGGACTGGATGGCCCTTGCGGTGTCCTCCAACTCTATGATTCTTTGATTTTTTGTTTTCATTATCCCACTTTTCCTTTTCTGTGGTGTTTCTTCAGATTGTAAAGTTGAGAGTTGAGGTTTTTCTTGTATTGGTTTTATGGCTGTTGAAAAACCTTTACATCAGTTGGGTGGGATAAGAACATTGTAAATAGATAAACAGAACATTGTTGTTGCATGCCTTTATGTTGTTTCCAACTTATGGTGGCCCTAACATGACCCTATTATGGGATTTTCTGGGGCTGAGTGTGTGACTCATCTATAATAATTATTATAAATAAATTGTTGATGTTGTTATTATTATTATTATTATTATTATTATTGAGGCCTAAGTTTATCCTCTGGGTTTCCATGGCTGAGCGGGGAATAGAACCCTGTTCTCTAAAGTCATAGTTCAGTGATCAAATCTAGCTGTCCCATAGAGAAGATAAAATAGTTCTCTTTTGGTCTCAAGTGATGTCATCTCACTTCAAATTGGTAAATTATGTGCTAATATAAACCATGTCTTGCTGGATCAGATGCAACAGCCTGTTTCTAGCAGTATGAATACAGAAACCTGATTGAAACTTGTGAACAAGTAGAGCATCAAGGAGAAAATCCTCCTCCTACGTTGTTTGCCATGACATTTGACATTCAGAACAACATACTGGATATATATATAGCCTACCTATTTGTTATTTTAAAATGGCATTAGTTTCTCACCTGTTCCCGGAGTCTAGTTAGTTATATTAAATTATGCAATCTCACTTTGCTGCTTTTATATGAAATTAATGCAGAGGTGCCATTTGTAAGTGGAACACTCCTTATGAAGCAGAGTTAACATTCCATTTCAAAGGTCATCACAATTGTGAATGCCATCGGATCCTGTCTAGATGACACTTCTGGTGTTGATCAGTAGCATGCAGGTTCAATGTGCTATTCTTATGTTACAGGGTAACAAAGCTAGGATTGTGACATTGACATGGCACTATCTTCTCCATTAGTGGTATAGTTCAACATTAAGGGCTTGTAGAGGACCTGTCATGGTTCCTTGTTAGGTGCCAGCAGAGCTTAACATTAAGAATATGAAGAAATGTCATATTAGCATAGTAGGCCCCACACCCCTCTGCCACCAGTATGTCAGTGTTAACCAAGCTCAGGTGTAGGCCATTTTACAACAAAAGAAAACCACTGTTGAAAATGCATGTCTGATGGCGGTAGAATTTCATTGCAATGTTAATTTTGCAGATTACAAATAGAGGGCATGTTTTCCCTCTCCCAAAATGCAATCTCTTCTGCTTAGGTGTTGCAAGCATCCTTCTTTTTGAAACACAGAAAATAGAGGCATCAAAAATGGATTTATTGTGAACACAGCAGACTTAAATGGAGCTTCTCCTTTGAGCTTTCAAGCTACGGAAGAGAATTGGCTTGATCATGAGCAGGTACATGCAAACATGTCATTTATCTCACATGCAAACACGTATACTGATCAGAGTATATGTCTGAGGAGACCTTTGGAAATTTGCCACTCATTCCTCCCACCATCACAATGGTGCTTCTCTTGGGTTCATGAGGCTTATCTTCAGGGTGCCAGCAGCTCCAAACATCAGCCATTGCTTCCAGCATATTGTGAAAAGCCAAAATGGAAACTGCCTTGAACTTATACAACTGGACTAAAGAATAGTAATCTAGATGTAAGTGGTGGACTCAACTAGGATGCTAGGCGACGTGGTGAGTTGGGTCTTGGCAATGATTCTGTCAAAGCAGATTGATTGTCTTTGGGATGATGTAAGGTGATAGAAATGACTTGCCATAGATCATGCACCTGCGGAAGTCACCACTTTATGGTAAAGCTATAGGCATAATGTTGTTTGACCATCTATGATTTATCTGTGATTCATCACCTTTGTTAGTTTGAAACAAAATGAAAATTGCATTTGCTATGGATGAACCTTAAATGCACTTCACCAGTTACATTTATGGGGAAAGTAACTGCAGTGTGGGGTAAGGTGAGGGAGTATCACCCGCTGGTGTTTCCCTACTGGAGCCAATTTATTCACTGTCATTAATTTTTAAGTGATATGGGTCTGAAGTTTGAACTCTGACTTCAGTCCCATATAATCACAGCTGTTGGAGGGATCTTATGCCGGCTCAGACAAACACCGGCATCTAATTTACTCTCTCTTCTTAATACAACCAGGCAGATATTTATCAAGCTAAGGAGTGTGGTTAGACTCTCCATATTTATGGGTCCCAGAGCTGAGGGGAAAGCGAACCATTAACTTCAAGAAAGAAGCAATATGTTGTTGAGTGTGGTTGCTTTGCAGTTCCTTTTCAGGCCCTCACTTTCATTTGTGCCCCAAATCCAATTAAGAAAACGATTCCTGGGTGATTAGGCACTTCAAGAATGTGTAGTTAAATGGTCCGAAATATGTAAATAACTTCTGTAGATTCATTTTGTTGTGATGCATATCCTTATTTAAAATTAATCACCAGTACAGTTCATGCAATATCCAAATGAATCTCATTCTTTTTCATTAAGATGCTCTTTTAAAAATCGATAATGTTTTCTTTAAAGGAAAGCTTTGGCTGTTACCAGTTTAAATCTCATTAACTTTTGACTTTATATTCTAAGGTTCAGCTTGAGCTACATTGTACGTAGAGGCTGGAAGTTGCTAACAGTATTCAATTCCATTGAACAAGAAGCAGTTGTAATGTTAGGTAAGCTTTAGCTGACGGCAAAATTCTCTGCATAGCTACTTAAAAATAAGCCCTGTTCAGTCCAGTGGGACTAGGATTGTAGCTTTAGGCTAATCTGGTAAAATATTATATTGACTGAACAAAAACAGTCCTTACATCTGAGTAGAAATGCATAGGATTGTGCTGCCAAAATATTCAAGGTTAAGAATTTTTGAAAGGTGTTCATGGTTGCTTTTAAATCTCAGTTTTCGGTTTGCTGACAAAAACCCAATTTTAGCCCAGTGTTCAAAATTTGATTTGGGTCCCAAACTAGACATTAAGGAGATTGTATATTCCTTACATTAAAACCCAAAATGATTTCCCCAGAGATAAATGTTTCAGCAAATAGAATAGCAAACAAACCCCATATTTTTGTGGGTTTTTAGGGCTATGTGGCCATGTTCTAGAAGAGTTTGTTCCTGACGTTTTTCCGGCATCTGTGGCTGGTGTCTTCAGAGAATGCTGACATAGACGGACATGACTCTGAAGATGCCAGCCACAGATGCTGGCAAAACGTCAGGAACAAACTCATCTAGAACATGGCCACATAGCCCGAAAACCCCACAAAAAAACCTATGGATTCTGGCCATGAAAGCCTTTGGCTACACAAACCCCATATTGTCTGTCTAATGATCAGTCACAAAACAACATATGCTAAATATAAGATACAGTACATAGGTAAAGAAAGGTGTCTGCAGTGACAAACAGATCATTTTACCATGTAGTGGAGTGCCTCTGAAAAAATTTCTAGTTCCATGGTTCCAAACCTTTGGTCCATTGTTTGTTTTGGACTTCAGATCCTAGAATCCCCAGCCAACTTGGCTAACAGTCAGGAATTATAGGATCTGAAGACCAAATCATCTGGAGATGTTCTAGTTTGATCCTCAAACCTTTCACCAGTGTTGGGGAAGGGGAATCCAGGAAAAGAGAGGAGTGGATACCAAGCTGGGAAATTT
This sequence comes from Sceloporus undulatus, assembly GCF_019175285.1. Classification (NCBI taxonomy): domain Eukaryota; kingdom Metazoa; phylum Chordata; class Lepidosauria; order Squamata; family Phrynosomatidae; genus Sceloporus; species Sceloporus undulatus. Next base: position 36,955,185 of record NC_056528.1, on the reverse strand, counting down.
TACTTTTTAAAAACAGAAGCTGGGGACGATAGTCCAAAAATCCCCAACATTTTCAGGTTCTTACTCTAAGAGCCTGATGTGCATCCTCTTCACCCTTGACATTTTAGACTGCAACTCCATAATTCTTAATCATTGGACATGTTGATGGGGCTTATGAGACTGTAGTCTGGTACACTACAGTGTACAAGGTGTGTACTAGGTTGCCCAGTCCTCTCATAAAGGAACTTGGGTAAAGCTCAAATGATAGTGTGATGATAGATTGAAATAATCCTCCTTATCCAGAACATCTGGAGATGAGAAACTGCTCCATGCTCCAAATACCTTGTCCAAAAATGAAATATTAAAGACTGGCTGGTAACTATCCAGCATGGTGGAATTTAGGGAGGGCTTTTTCTGTAAAATCCTTAACCTTTTTTTTAGAAATATTACAACCTGGTGTTGCTATTGAGACCTGTTCACCACTCCCTTATTGCTCCCCAACCACTTTGATAAGGCAGGAAGGGCAAAGTCCAGCAAACTCAGCCAATGCATGCAAATACTTTTCATAGCTTCCTAACACCATTTCTTTAAAATCTTTGAATAAGCCTTTTTTTTTTTTACTGGATTGCTGTCATGAAATTGGCATATTTACTTTTTAATTGCACCTTTGGAAAAATAAAGTACCATCTTAAGCTCCTGCCTCTCCTTGCAAATGAGGTTATATTTTTGACTGTTGGTTACCTTAGGCATACTGATCTATTGCCAAGAAGAAAGAGAGGGGAAAGCTTCAGTTCCTAACCACCTTTGATGACATCTTTTTGAATATTTGGTCTCAAGCTGGCAAAATATTTCCTGATAATGGGCCGCGGTCCCTCAGGCAGGCTGTCACGGAGACTGGAAATTTAGCATGGCTTTTCAAAAAAAAGTTGGCTGGAAGGGACTTTTTGGCACCCTATTATTTCCCTTGCATAAACACTAAGACACCACAAATGTTGGATACTCTCAAATTACCTAGAAAAAAAATCCTGATGATAATAATGATATGATCATACACTCAAGAGGATTTTTCAGAAATCTATCCATAGAATTATCCTTTCCTTTGATTATTTTCCCTTTCTTTTCCCAAAGCTTTGAATAAATACATGCAGTTCTTAAAAACCCAGGTCGTTGCCTGATACTGGTAGACAGGCACTTTATGGGAGAGATTTGGGCAACTAAATTCAGGCCCATGACCTCCCTGATTGAGTCTATCCATCTAGCATGTGGTCTTCCCCTCTTTTTCCTACCTTCTACCTTTCCTAGCATTATTGTCTTTTCTAATGAGTCATGTCTTCTCATGATGTGGCCAAAGTATGACAGCTTCAGTTTGATGATCTTGGTCTCCAGGGAGAGTTCAGTCTTGATCTGTTCAGGGACCCATTTGTTTGTCTTTCCATGGTATCCTCAACACCCTTCTCTAGCACCACATCTCAAATAGGATGATTTTCTTCTGCTTCACCGTTCAGCTCTCACATTTGTACATGATGGTGGAGAACAATGGCTTGGATGATTTTAACCTTTGTACTCAGTTGCATATCTTTACTCCTTAGGATCTTATCTAGTTATTTTGTAAGTTCCCTCTCCATTCCTAGTCTTCTTCTTATTTCTTGACTGCAGCCACCATTCTAATCAATGTTTGATCCAAAGTATGGGAAAGCTTTAACTATTTTGGTATCCTCATTGTCTAGGATGAATTTGTGTAGTTCCACTGTAATCTTTATTTTTGTTTTCTTTATGTTCAGCAGTAATTCTGCCTTTGCAGGTTCTGTGCTGAACTGTCCAGGCATTCATTTTTTGTGGACTTTTTGGGCTATGTGGCCATGTTCTAGAAGAGTTTATTCCTGATGTTTCGCCTTATGAAGATCTTCTCTGAAGATGGCAGCCACAGATGGTGGCGAAACATCAGGAATAAACTCTTCTAGAACATGGCCATGGCCACAAAAAACTATGGATGCCAGCCATGAAAGCGTTTGACTTCACATTGTCCAGGCATTGTCTGGACAGTTCACACCAGAACTGGGGGCTAGGTGATGTGTTATCTGGACTAATCACTGTAGAAAACATTGGGGGGGGGGGGTTGGACATTTTAATAGGCCCATGCAGACAGGGCCATAAAAAGCTATGGTCATGATACCCATCAGTCAGATGTTAACCAATTAAACAAAAGAGTCATGCTTATCTTCAATCTTAGGTCTTAGTTCATGTATGCTAAAGAGGCCCTGAGCCTCCTATGTCTTTAAAGTCAACCAACACCAGTACTCTACAGTGGACTGGCAATAAATGTAATTGATCGAGGCTCTGTATAACCTAGGTGGATTGTTTTGCTCCTACCATCATCCTGGGGCTATATTTTGGACCAACCAGGTTCATTGTTAGACATTATTGGACCATTTATTTTTTTAAAAAAAATCTATTGTTGTTTTTCAGAATAATTCCAATTTTAATTGCTTTCAGCAGTACTTAATGCTTCTGGATCAAACGATCCTCAGATGTTTTCCATATCCTCATATGCTTACATTTTTAAATTATTCACTGAAGGCTCATGTCCTCTTTTGATTTGGGAGTGTCTTTTCTGGCATAATGAAAAGTGTGCTTCCATTCTCTCATTGTAGAAGCCATTTAGATTCTGCAGCATGCATGCCGCTAATGAATTGAAATGAGAGAAGAAATGACAAACCTTAGTCTTGAAAAAAGGGTCAGCACCTTTTCAAGCAAAGGTCCCCCTGTCATTTGAGTGGAAATGTTAATTGGCTCTCTGCAGTTGAAATTAGCTCTGCCAGATGTTGGGATGGGATGGCATACACCAGAAGAGGGGGGAGAGAGTCCTGTGAAAGAGTCCTGTGGCTGACAATAAAGAGGAGAGGCTGTGATCTTCTGTGCTTCTCGGCTGTTTCAGTCCCATGGACTTCAATGGGATCTCAGCCTTTGGTTTGTGGGATTTTCAACTTGTAACCTCTAGGGCAATATTGCTGGCAGTCCTTGATCTAAGAAGATGAATCCAACTAAACAAAACTGAATATACATCCTGTAAACCAACATCCTGTTTCTGTCTTGGGTCTGGACCATGGGCAGCATCAGAGGTGAAAAAAGAGCTGGGAATCAGAAGCTTTAGGTTAAGCCAGTCATCAAGAATTAAAATAAGGATAGATCAAGACCGCAAGATAAACCAGGAAGCAGAATGAGCAGAAAGTAAGAACCAAAGAATAATAAATATATAAGAACGCAAGAAAGATCTTGCTGCTGCTCAGACAAGATTCAGCTTAAACCAGAAGCCCTTCTTCTTGTTCAGCAGGATCAGGGTATTTCTTCTCGTCCAGTAAGCTATTCCCTCTTGTCCAGCAGTATTAAATGACTGTCCTGGATGGATGGAATTAGTCTAGGGCCTGATAGTATTTCATCCAAGGATTCCATCTGTAGTTTACTGGTTTACGATGTTGTTGTTCTTGTTGTGTGTTTTCAACTTGTTTCAGACTTATGGAAACCCTAAGGTGGCCCTATCATGGGGTTTTCTTGGCAAGATTTGTTCAGAGGGTATTTGCAATTGTCTTTCCATGAAGCTGAGAGTGTGATTTGCCCAAGGTCGCCCAGTGCGTTTCATGGCCAAGCTGGGAATTGAACTCTGATCTCCAGAGTTGCAATCCAACACCCAAACACTACTCCACTCTGTTTGGCTCCTCAATATTAGTGAGCTGCATATCCAACACTACTGACATCTCCACAGTGACCAGAGTCTTCTATGAAGACCACAGGCAAGATCATGAAGATGACTGCTTTCTTCTGTTGTTGCTCCTGGATATATTAGTTTTGAAAATATGGGGCCAATCTGACCTGGGTTGTGATGGAAAGGCCCAACATAGCTGAGAGAACCCAGTGAACAGTTGGATTGATCTGGTTGAGTTCTATTCAGGGCTCAGATAAAGGCCATTTGGATGGACAATATGCTTCCTCCTGCAAGAGATGCAGGGAAACGATAGTCTAGATAGATTATCTGGAAAGGAGTTTGATCCAATAGTGTAGTCTTTGTATGATACGACAAACTGAGTGTAGTGGTATGCAGAATACTCACAAATTTCCTCATTCTTAGTGAGAAAGAGTGCCTTGACATATTGAGAAATCTGAGTGCAAAATGAAATAAAATAAAAAATGTGCAAAAACTCTCTTAATACCACCCAGCATGGATTTTGACACTGTGCATTCATTCTTGCTTGCTAGAACGAAATAAATGAAGATTTGCACCCTCAGGTTGGAGGTTTCTGGATCAGGGCAGTGAATCTGCTGTGCACATCCAAACCTCAAGAGTGATATCCAGAGTGGGCCAAATTTTGAGCAAATTTGAGAAAGATAAATCTTAACAGCACAGAAAGGAACATGTTGTACCTACCAAATGCAAGAAGAGGAGCTTCTTTAATGTAGTCAGGGATGAAAAGGCAGACTTTTAAAGAGCTGGGCATTCAAAACCCTCTGCTCTGATGGATGAATCTATTAGCTTTGCTTTCTTGAACATTCGAATTAAATCTCAAAAGTTCTTCCTATCCCATTTAAAAAGAAATGACAGAGTCAGCCCTCCTTATCCATGGATTCTGAATCCACAGATTCCACCATCCATGCTTGAAATCCAAAGATATAACTTGATTTTGCCATTTTTAAAAACAAGGGACACCATTTTATTACACCATTGTATATAACAGGACACGGCCATCACAGATTTTGGTACCCACAAGGGGGTCCTGGAACAAAACCCAGTGGATACCAAGAGCTGACTGTACAAATGTTCATGCCTCCTTGGCCTAAAAGCATCAAACAAAACCAAAATTCTCCACCATCCTCAGCCACCTCTTCAACTCCCTTGCAAGATCAAATACCTATTGTTTTCTGTCAAGGCAAATATTTTGTTTCTGAGGCTCACATGCCAAGTCAGGTGAACACATTACTTGCAAATGGTAGACTTGGAGCTGGGGAGGTTCATACGGGGGCAACCTATACCTAGGAATATCTTCAGGCTATGATTTAAAAAAAAAAAAATCTGTAAAGAGCTCACTACATGGTGCATTCTCATCTCAGGCAAACTTCAACCTGCCAGTTCTCATTTGCTTTCTTCTCCATCAGCTGAAACTACTTGGACATCCCTTTGATGAAAGCTGCCACCATTACTGCCAGTTTGCCTGGTAGACATAGCAGGTTCTTGTTTGTGATGTAGCTTTTCTTAGTTTGCTGCTTAGCTCACAGGTGTTTCTGTCTTTTTTGCTTCCTGTGCTGAAAACTTTACATGTGCAGGAATATTGGAAGCTGCTGTACGCTAAGCAGATTACTACACGTAGCTTTTAAACCATGTTTATAGACCTAAAATAGCTCCTTTGGTGATACTTATTACACAACATAAGCTCTGACATGTTGCTGTTGTGTCTGTCAACCAAAGTTATAGCATCCTTTTTCAGTGATGTAAGAAAGTCATCAATAAATGCTGTCCATTTAAAGCCCGCCAGTGGACGGGCCCGCTCCTTACTTACAACCTTCTTTTTCTCCTCACCTTTCCACTCGGCCCTCCGTTCTGGTAGTAAAGGGTTCCTGTCCCAGCCCAGGATTTCCTCTGTGCCCATCCGGATTCGCCCTTTTCACTGCTGGCCCCAATCTGGATCCTTCTTCCCCCACAAACAAGAGCCATCACTCTTAACCAGCTTCAAAACAGAGTTGAAAACCACCTGTTCAGAGAAGCCTTCCCCGGGCATTGCATAATTGTCGCTTACTACTTGATGTTCTTTTGGTGCCTGTTTATCAAACCATTTCCTGTATTGCTATGTACTGTATATGTATTATGCCTACTTGAGAGTATGTATTTTCCCTGGAAAATGATTAACCATCCATTAAGACCCCAAGCCCTCCCTCCAGTCCATCTGCCTTGGTCCAGGCCTTGGAGGTAGAGAGGAACTGCTGGACCTCTTACCCTTTCCCTCCACCACTCTCTTCTCTTTCTGTGTCATGTCTTTTTAGATTGTAAGTCCGAGGGCAGGGATCCGTCTAACTAAAAAGATTGCATGTACAGCGCTGTGTAAATTTACAGCACTTCATAAATAAAGGTTAATAATAATAATAATAATAATAATAATAATAATAATAATAATGTTGAGGCCATCACTCCTCAACATTTTTCTCAATGACTTAGATGATGGGGTAGATTGTTGGATACTATTGGTCTGGCTCATTACTGCAAACCTAAGTTTAAATTGAGTGCAACTAAAAGTAAAAAGTTATTCGCTTCTTGGTACTTTACTGTTGCATTTATTGAAGTGGACAAAAAGTATCATAAATGCTCTGTACATGTTGCTCATTTTCAATTGGGTTTTTAATGTGAAGTCTTCAATCCAATGCCTGCAAAGTGTGAGTAACACAATGTGCTGACTAGTGAGTTAGACTACAACCCGGAAGACCCAGGATAAATTTATTTTATTTTATTTATTTGAGGGTTTATTATCCCACCTTCCTCCCACTGAGCACTGATCTTACACCAGTCTTACTCCCACTCAGCATTACCTATCTCACAGCATTATTGTAAGGATAAAGTGGAATGGATGGGGTATGCATCCACAAAGCTCTGGTTTCCTCAACAAACTGCAAGTCCCAGAAGTCCATAGCATTGGCCATAGCAGTTAAAGTCGGTGTCAAACCACTTTACTTGTTTTCTCCTACTCAGCCAATATGACCCAGACCAAGGATGCATGTGCTACAGGAAAAGGATTCTAGTTCAATATTAGGAGGAACTTTCTGACATAAGAGCTGCTTGACAGTGGAAAGCACTCCCTGGAGAGTGGTGGGTCTCTTTCTTTGGATGTTTAAACAGAGGCTGGATGCATCTGTTGGAGGTGCTTTTTGTGAGTTCCTGCATGGAAGAAGGTGGTTTGGACTGGGGTCTCTTCCAACTCTATGCTTCTGTGAACTGGATTGTTTCTGCTGTGAGGATGCAGCCTTGGTAATCAGTGTCTTGTGGGTTGTGTTGAGTCATGATCCAAGTGTTCTATGTCATACATGCCACTCTAGACAACGTGTCAAAGCCATAACCTTAGCATGGCTCTCATAGGGTAAACACCAGACACAGACCACCACACCACACACACCTTGTGATTTCAATAGCAGAATATTGTAACAGTTGTAAAACTTCCATCCTTTTCAACCTGATTGCTTGCTGATGGCTTCTTACGGTGGGGGTCTAGGACAACCTGCAATCAGCCTGAGCAGGGAAGAGATTAGTGGTCCTGCTGTGTGTACAAAAGAAAGAAGCTGTCAGGGGAGGGGGAAGAAAAGATTCAGATGGGAGTATGTAACAGGCTGAGAACCAGGTCTGCTTTTTGCACCCAGTTTGCATTGAACGGAGATGTTATTTATTGACTCTACAAGCCCGCTGTTCTTTTGAAGGCCAATGCGATTTATAGGCAGGGCTGCCATCCACCTTCCTTTCCATTTCCCCATACCCAGTTCGGTTATTTGCAATAAAGAGATATTACAAAGACATAAATAAATCTCTGCTGTTCTTTTGCTGCTGTATTTACCAAGGTAACCAATCTCTGTAAGTCACCTCCTCCCTGTTGTTCTGAGAGGTAGGTTGAGAGACCTCACCCTTTAGTAAAAATATAAACATGCATAAAAACAGAACTGGTGAATTTGATGGCATTTTTGCTCGCCATAATTTTGCCACAGTTCTGTTACATAATTAGTTATGTAAGTGGAGCAGATTATTTTAATCTTTAATAAGGATACTCTCTTAATGGCAAATATGTTAATAAAAAGCATCTTTATTAACTCCTTCCTGGGGAGCGCCTCGTTCCCGCAGCCACCAAATGCTGCAGCAACGAGCCGGCCAGGTGACCTTCTGGGGTGTCCTGGGGCATGAAGCCCCAAGGTACCCCTGTCCAAGCGGGGGGGGGGGGGGGGGAGGGTGGCATTTTGCCACTTCCCCAAGGCCTGGAAAGTGGTGGATTGGGGCCTCCTGGGCTGCCGCTGTGGCTGCTCAGGCCCCGATCCGGCAGGAAAAGGGGCCGTGAGGGTTGCCTCAAAGGGGCAGTCTGTATCCGCCAATGTGAGAAATTAAACTCACACATTTTGAGGTGTGAACATAGGTGCACACAGGGTGCATTGTTTGATTCTGAACTGACAACAGCCATCTCCTGCCTGAAGTAAGTTTGGAGTTGCATTTTTTCTAGCAGATATGAGCTTGAGATTTTGGAAACCATACTCTGGCTTTCCTTGGTAGAGGAGGCGGGCAGCCAGCAGGACCTGCAAAAATATTTGCATGAAAGGGTCCATAACTCAAAGTATATGTTCTGAGTAAGAGAAGCCCATTCCGGGGGTGAGTCCCCCAAACGCTTTGAGCCAATACCTCTATCTGACTTGGGCAATTCCCCTCTGCTAGCACTTAGTTTTTTCATGTTTGCTAAACAAATTTCAGAGATGGGTGCCCTTTTCCTGCACCACTGTTGGGTTTACATAACACCAGAAAAATGTGTGTTACGCTTCACTGCCGAACTGATGCTTTGCATGTCGAAGATATCGGGTTCAGTTCTCAGCCAGTTCAAGCCTTGGAGGCTCTGGTAGTTACTAGACCTGGGACTATGCATATGCAGAGGCCCAAGGGCCTATGAACTCCACTTGAAAGCACCTCCCAGATCCCTGAAGGTGATGCTTTTAATTCTTTTAGGACCTGGGAATGACCAGATGGTTTCTGAGGTCTCAGTCTCTCTCTCCCTCCCCAATTTGGCTCTCCCAAAGTCCACCCATTCTCTGAAATAGTCCAGAAATTGAGAAGTGCACCTCTTTAGTGTGAAGTCCATCTTGGATCTATTTTTTCTTCCTGTGATGGGAATCTTATTGGGACACATACACATTGAAACCCTTGGTAGGCCTCATATAGACCATACATCCCTCACCCCTCAATGTCAATGGTCTTACCCGTGGACCAACATTTGGCTTAGGACTTCATGACAAGAGCCCCATTTTCATGAAGTCACACAAATCAATGAAAGCATAAACATATCAGTTTTGTGAGCAGCCATTATCACACATCTTCACAATTGTGTATCTGGGGCTGCTGCTGCTATTTTGCTCTATTCCAGATATCTCCTTAACCCCACCTCCTTGCCCTGTGCATGACTTTCATTCTATTCTTTCTATTCCTTTTATACAGATTCTGCAGTTCTGGCTATGCAAGTTAAGTTTTTTTAAAAAAGAAAATAAATACATTTAAAAAATCAGGCTGCTTGGAAATAGTGATGGGGATGGGAGACAGGAAGAAATTGTGACACCATATGACTGCAAGTATTGTGACTATCGCAACAGTGCCTTTTGTACTTGAGAAGTATGGAATGATGTGTGGTTGGGAGCTATTTATTATTATTATTATTATTATTATTATTATTATATTATTAACCTTTAGTTATGAGAGCGCTGTAAATTTACACAGCGCTGTACATACAATCTTTTTAGTTAGACGGTTCCCTGCCCTCAGGCTTACAATCTAAAAGACATGACATAGAAGGAGAAGGGAAAGGTGGTGGGGAGGGGGATGAGGTCCAGCAGTTTCTCTCTACCTCCAAGGCCTGGACCAAGGCAGATGGACTGGAGGGAGGGCTTGGGGTCTTAATGGATGGTTAATCATTTTCCAGGGGAAATCATACTCTCAAGTAGGATAATACAAGTACATAGCAATACAGGAATGGTTTGATAAACAGCACCAAAAGAACATCAAGTAGTAAGCGACAATTATGCAATGCCCGGAAGTTCTCTGAACGGATGGTTTTCAACTCTGTTTTGAAAGCTGGTTAAGAAAGTGATGGCTCTTGTTTGTGGGGGAAGAAGGATCCAGGGTGGGGGCAGCAAGTGAAAGGGGCGAATCCGGGAGGGCGCAGAGGAAATCCGGGCTGGGACCGGAACCCTGACTACCAGAACGGAGGGCCGAGTGGAAAGGTGAGGAGAAAGAAGGTCTGTAAGTAAGGGGGGCCAGTCCATGGAGGGCTTTAAATGTCGACAGCATTTATTGATGACTTTCTTACATCACTGAAAAAGGATGCAAACTTTGGTTGACAGACACAACAGCAACATGTCAGCAGCTCTATGTTGTGTAATAAGTATCACCAAAGGAGCTATTTTAGGTCATAAACATGGTTTAAACAAGCTACGTGTAGTAATCTGCTTAGCGTACAGCAGCTTCCAATATTCCTGCACATGTAAAGTTTCAGCACAGGAAGCCAAAAAAGACGAAACACCTGTGAGCTAAGCAGCAAACTAAGAAAAGCTACATCACAAACAAGAACCTGCTATGTCTACCAGGCAAACTGGCAGTAATGGTGGCAGCTTTCATCAAAGGGATGTCCAAGTAGTTTCCGCTGATGGAGAAGAAAGCAAATGAACTGGCAGGTGACAGTTTGCCTGAGATGAGAATGCACCATGTAGTGAGCTCTTTACAGATAAAAAAAAAAAAATCATAGCCTGAAGATATTCCTAGGTATAGGTTGCCCCCGTATGAACCTCCCCAGCTCCAAGTCTACCATTGCAGTAATGTGTTCACCTGACTTGGCACTGTGAGCCTCAGAAACAAATATGCCTTGCAGAAAAAACAATAGGTATTTGATCTTGCAGGGAGTTGAAGAGGTGGCTGAGGATGGTGGGAATTTTGGTTTTGTTTGATGCTTTTAGGCCAAGGAGGCATGAACATTTGTACAGTCAGCTCTTGGTATCCACTGGGTTTGTTCCCGGACCCCCTTGTGGGTACCAAAATCTGTGATGGGCCGTGTCTGTTATATTACAATGGTGTAATAAATGGTGTCCCTTGTTTTAAAAATGCAAACTAAGTTATATCTTTGGTTTCAAGCATGGTGGTAGAATCTGTGGTTCAGAATCCATGGATAGGAGGGCTGACTCTGTCATTTCTTTTTAAATGGGATAGGAAGGACACTTTGAGATTTATTCACGAATGTCAAGAAGCAAAGCTAATAGATTCATCCATCAGGCAGAGGGTTTTGAATGCCCAGCTCTTAAAGTCTGCCTTTCATCCCTGACTACATTAAAGAAGCCCTCTTCTTGCATTGGTTGGTACAACATGTTCCTTTCTGTGCTGTTAAGATTTATCTTTCTCAAATTTGCTCAAAATTTGGCCCACTCTGGATATCCACTCTTGGGTTTGGATGTGCAGGCAGATTCACGGCCCCGTACCCAGAAAACCTCAACCTGAGGGTGCAATATCTTCATTTATTTCGTTTGTAGCAAGCAAGAATGAATGCACAGTGTCAAAATCCATGCTGGGTGGGATTAAGAGGTTTTTGCACATTTTTTATTTTATTTCATTTTGCACTCAGATTTCTCAATATGTCAAGGCACTCTTCTCACTAAGAATGAGGAAATTTGTGAGTATCTGCATACCACTACACTCAGTTTGTCGTCTATACATAAGACTACACTTTTGGATCAAACTCCTTTCCAGATAATCTATCTAGACTATGTTTCCCTGCTCTCTTGCAGAGGGCATTTTGTCCATCCAATGGCCTTTATCTGAGCCCTGAATAGAACTCAACCAGATCAATCCAACTGTTCACTGGGTTCTCTCCACTGTTGGGCCTTTCCATCACAACCCAGGTCAGATTGGCCCCATATTTTCAAAACTAATATATCCACGAGCAACACAACAGAAGAAGCAGTCATCTCCATGATCTTGCCTGTGGTCTTCATAGAAGACTCTGGTCCATGTGGAGATGTCGCATAGTGTTGGATATGCAGTCACTAATATTGAGGAGCCAAACGAGTTGAGTAGTGGTTGAGTGTTGGATTGAACTCGGAGATCAGGTTCGATTCCCAGCTTGGCCATGAAACGCACTGGGCGACCTTGGGCAAATCACACTCTTCAGCTTCATGGAAAGACAATTGCAATACCCTCTGAACAAATCTTCCAAGAAACCCATGATAGGGTCACCTAGGTTTGCCATAAGTCTGAACAAAGTTGAAACACACACAACAAGAACAACAACACTCGTAAAACCAGTAAACTACAGATGGAATCCTTGGTGAAAATACTATCAGGCCTACCGACTAATTCCATCCATCCAGGACAGTCATTAATACTGCTGGACAAGAGGGAATAGCTTACTGGACGAGAAGAAATCCCTGATCCTGCTGAACAAGAAGAAGGGCTTCTGGTTTAAGCTGATCTTGTCTGAGCCGCCGCAAGATCTTTCTTGCGTTCTTATATATTTATTATTATTTGGTTCTTACTTTCTGCTCATTCTGCTTCCTGGTTTATCTTGCTGTCTTGATCTATCCTTATTTATTCTTGTGACTGGCTTAACCTAAGCTTCTGATTCCCAGCTCTTTTTTCACCTCTGTGCTGCCCATGGTCCCGACCCAAGACCGAAACGGGATGTTGGTTTACAGGATGTATATTCAGTTTTGTTTCGTTGGATTCATCTTCTTAGATCAAGGATGCCAGCATATTGCCCTAGAGGTTACAAGTTGAAAATCCCACAAACCCAAAGGCTGAGATCCCATTGAAGTTCATGGGAATGAAACAGCTGAGAAGCACACCAGATCACAGCCTCTCCTCTTTATTGTCAGCCACCGGACTCTTTAACATCTCTCTCTCCCCCTCTTCTGGTGTATGCCATCCCATCCCAACATCTGGCAGAGCTAATTTCAACCGCAGAGAGCCATTAACATTTCCACTCAAATGACAGGGGGACCTTTGCTTGAAAAGGTGCTACCCTTTTTTCAAGACTAAGGTTTGTCATTTCTTCTCTCATTTCAATCATTAGCGGCATGCATGCTGCAGAATCTAATGGCTTCTACATGAGAGAATGGAAGCACACATTTCATTATGCCAGGAAAAGGACACTCCCAAATCAAAAGAGGACATGAGCCTTCAATTTAAAAATGTAAGCATATGAGGATATGGAAAACATCTGGGGATTGTTTGATCCAGAAGCATTAAGTATTGCTTGAAAGCAATTAAAATTGGAATTATTCTGAAAAAAAACAACAACAGATTTTTTAAAAGAAAAGAAATGGTCCATAATGTCTAACAAAGAACCTGGTGGTCCAAAATATAGCCCCAGGGATGATGGAGAGCAAAACAATCCACCTAGTTATACAGAGCCTCGATCAATTACATTTATTGCCAGTCCCTGTAGAGAGTACTGGTGTTGGTTGACTTTAAGACATAGGAGGGTCAGGGCCTCTTTAGCATACATGAACTAAGACCTAAGATTGAAGTAAGCATGACCTTTTGTTTAATTGGTTAACATATGACTGTGGGTATCATGACCATACTTTTTATGGCCCTGTCTGCATGGGCCTATTAAAATGCCAACCCCCCCCCCCATGTTTTCTACAGTGATTAGTCCAGATAACACATCACACTAGCCCCCAGTTCTGGTGTGAACTGTCCCGACAATGCCTGGACAATGTGAAGTCAAGGCTTTCATGGCTGGCATCCTGTTTTTTGTGGGTATTTCGGGCTATGTGGCAATGGCCATGTTCTAGAAAGTTTATTCCTGATGTTCGCCCCGCATCTGTGGCTGACATCTTAAGAGAGAAGATCTTCATAAGGCGAACTCAGGAATAACTCTTCTAGAACATGGCCACATAGCCCAAAAATCCACAAAAAACGAATGTCTGGACAGTATCGCCACGAACCTGCAAGGCAGATTACTGCTGACATAAAGAAAACAAAAAATAATGATTACAGTGGAGCTACACAATTCACTAGAACATGAGGATACCAAAAGTTAAAGCTTTCCATACTTTGGATCAAACATTGATTAGAATGTGGCTGGAGTCAAGAAATAAGAAGAAGGAATGGAGAGGAACTTACAAAATAACTAGATAAAGATCCTAAGGAGTAAGATATGCAATGAGTACAAAGGTTAGAATCATCCAGCCATTGTTCTCACCACCTCATGTACAAATGTGAGAGTGCTGGTGAAGCAGAGAAAAATCATCTTATTGAGATGTGTGGTGCTAGAGAAGGTGCTGAGGATACCATGGAAAGACAAACAAATGGGTCTGAACAGATCAAGACTGAACTCTCCCTGGAGACCAGCATTAAACTGAAAGCTGTCATACTTTGGCCACATCATGAGGAGACATGACTCATTAGAAAAGACAATAATGCTAGGAAAGGTAGAAGGTGGAAAAAGAGGGGAAAGACCACATGCTAGATGGATAGACTCATCAGGGAGGTCATGGGCCTGAATTTAGTTGCCCAAATCTCTCCCATAAAGTGCCTATCTACCAGTATAACATCAGGCAATGACCTGGGTTTTTAAGAACTGCATGTATTTATTCGAGCTTTGGGAAAAGAAAGGGAAATATTGGAGGAAAGGATAATTCTATGGTAGATTTCTGAAATCCTCTTTGTGTATGTCTATCATTATTATCATCAGGATTTTTTTTTTTTTACGTAATTTGGAGTATCCAAACATTGTGGTGTCTTGTGTTTATGCAAGGGAAATAATAGGTTGCCAAAAAGTCCCTTTCCAGCCAACTTTTTTTTGAAAAGCCATGCTAAATTTCCAGTCTCCGTGACAGCCTGCCTGAGGGACCGCGGCCCATTATCAGGAATATTTTGCCAGCTTGAGACAAATATTCAAAAGATGTCATCAAAGGTGGTTAGGAACTGAAGCTTTCCCCTCTCTTCTCTTGGCGATAGATCACGTATGCCTAAGGTAACCACACAGTCAAAAATGTAACCTCCTTTGCAAGGAGAGGCAGGAGCTTAAGATGGCGCTTTATTTTTCCAAAGGTGCAATTAAAAGTAATATGCCAATTTCATGACAGCAATCCAGTAAAAAAAAAAAGGCTTATTCAAAGATTTTAAAGAAATTGTTGTTAGGAGGTATGAAAAGTTTTGCCATGCATGGCTGAGTTTGCTGGACTTTGCCCTTCCTGCCTTATCAAAGTGGTTGGGGCAATGAGTAGGTAAAGGGAGTGGTAACAGGTCTCAATAGCAACACCAGGTTGTAATATTTCTTAAAAAACGGTTAAGGATTTTGCAAAAAAGCCCCTCCCTAAATCCACCATGCTGGATAGTTACCAGCCCGTCTTTAATATTCACTTTTTGGACAAGGTTTTGGAGCGCATGGAGCAGTTTTCTCATCTCCAGATTTTCTGGATAAGGAGGATTATTTCAATCTATCATCACACTATCCGTTGCAGCTTTACCCA
>NC_056528.1:36736062-36939947 GCF_019175285.1 Sceloporus undulatus | reverse complement strand
CAACAATCCCACATTTATAAATTGCTCCTGGTGACAGTGGCGAACAAAAAGTATTACAGGCAGATTTAGAATGTAGAGATTATTCATATGACAGCAAGCAGAGAGACAAATTACTTAGCGACTGTGTACATGCTCTCTTATAATTGCTCATAAATTATTATGGTTCATGGTAAAATGCACCCAGAATCTCTAGACTACTGGATTTATTTTAAATATGAACTACAGCAAATCATTTGAAATGCACTGGCATGCAAGGCAATGTTGTACAGTTACTATGGATAGAGATATTTCTCTATCCATAGTATATGTATTTCACTACTGCACTTCAGTAGTGAAGTACAATGATAATCCATTGCTGGGTTTCGATATTTCATTTGTTTCTACAATGGAAGGATGATTAGTTGCTTGATATAAAGGGCCTGTTTGATTGCTTTCTTTGCATGTTAGCCATGTAATCCAAATCTATTACAGTTGTTGTGTGCTTCCAAGTCAACACCCAGTGGGTTTTTATGCTCAAGCTGGGAATTGAACCTTGGTGTCCAGTGTCATAGTCCAATACTCAAACCACAACACCATGCTGGCTCCCATTACACTTTTACAAAAGCAGGTCCCACAGTGGGAATAGACTCCAGATAAGTGTACACAATATTGCAGGCTTTTTTATTATTATTATTATTTATTTGGGGGCTTTTTTTAAAAAAAAGACTTCCACATTTAGTATGGATGACTCACTTCATTTTTGGTCCATATTTCATGTGCCATCCACTCTGTCCAAATCTCCATGTCAGTGTGCAGATCTTTGAAAAAATGCACAAACATTGCATCCGTATTTACACACAACGTTCCTTAGTATCCAAATATATGCATATTTGTACACAGCAGCCCCTAATGTGTACATTTTGGCATGAAGTGTTTGAGCTGAGAGCTGTATCACACAAGAAGCATGCAAACTGTACATACAAGTCTTTGAAGCTGTGTGCCATTCAAGTAGGAAGCCTTGGCTGCAGCTCTTTGTTGAGCAAATGTTGATGCTGCAATCCTATGTACATTTAGAAGAGAACACATAAGAATTCCCAGCCTAGTTGCTGGATATGGCCCTCTGAGCTTCCTAGCTGGTACATTAGAATACAGCTAGGAATGTAGTTTACATGTTGTATTCTGGTGCTCAAAACCAGAAAACCCAAACTTTCCTTGCTTACAAAAGAGGGAGCTATTTTCTGCCCCTTTCAACAGGAAGTTTTGCATGTTCAATAAGCATGTTTGTGCAGATGGAACAAGTTACAAAAATTGCACAGGTAAACTTTGATAGTTGTTGCCTTTTTGTGTGAATTTTGCAAATAAACAGCATTGAATGGGTGCATGTATATTCTTGATTGGTCAATCAGCCAGTCCTGCTATGGTTACTGTGTGTATGCATGTGAACCTTGTGATCCACAAATAGAAACGACACTAGTTTTGCACAAATTGTGGAAACCTCAATGCAAAAATAAAGAAATAAAATGCCACCCAGTGTCTTGTTCTTATGCTCAAAGTTCACAAACTTTTGACAGTGTGTCTCAATGTGTCAGAACAGCCTATCTTGCCAAATACAAGCAACCAAGAGATTTTGCCACATTCCTAGATGAAATATTCCCCTCCCATTTCTCAGAGCCAGTCTAGGGATATAAAAGGATTTAGCTCTGAAGCACCCTGGAGCCAAGATCTGCAGAATCTGTGCCTTTGTTCCTGGACATAATTGATGTGACAAATTTCATAAATGTGTGCATGTGCCCGGCTGTTTCCCCAAGGGTTACTCAGAAAATGACAAGTCTCCTACTTTGTCAGAATGTTATGCATGCTTCTAATTCAGGAATATAATGAGTATTGTATCCTATTGATAAGAATCGTCAAACATGTTGGGCTTGACTGGAAGAGGAGGGGGTGCTTAGGCTAGAAGGAGAGTAAGAAAGGATTTTGGCGATCTTGTAAAAAAAAAAAGAGAGAGAGGCTTCTTCATAAACATTTACATAAAAACAGGATATGGAACAAGGCAGGAGGACCACCGCTGCTTAATACTAGATTGAAAGTTACGGAACTGAGGAGAGAAGAGCTTTGAAAAATGTGTACATATACTTTTCTCAGACTCTTTGGCTCCATGCAAGCATCATTCTAGGTAAGACATTTTGAAGTGGACGACAATCCTTTTAGTTGCTATCAGGTGGCTGGACACTCTTGGTCCAGGACCAAAAATAATAATTTTGCAATGATCTATAAGAAACAGCTCCATCTTGCAGAGACCTACCTTGATCAGATGCCTTGGTTTTACCTTAGTGAGCCATCATGGTTTGAATGTTGGACTAGGATTTTGGAAAAACAAGGTTCAAATCCCTGCTCAGCCATAGAAACCCACTGGTGACCTTAGGGAAGTCACATCTTCTCAGCCTTAGAGGAAGGCCATGGGAAATCTCTTCCGAATAAACCTTGCTAAGAAAAGTCCATGATAGGGTCATAACATAGCATCCTCATATGACTGGAATGTATTAGCCAAATGTTGGAGGCCATAGGCTTTGCCCAATCCTGATGTACTAGTTCCACTAGGACTGGGATGAGTCAAGTTCAAATCCGCACGTATCCCATGAAGTTTGATGTCGCTATCTCTCAATCTGCTAAGACTGCTGTGAAGACAAAGAGGGGAAGGGGGAGCCACATCTCCTGACCTTAGCAGTTTGAAGGATGGGTGGCACATAAACACACAAATAAATTGAAATGATGGCAAGGCATTGTTTTCAACACCTGAACATGAAGCTGAGCCTTCATTGCCTCATCTTGCTTAAAATTACAGTGTCTCGAATCTTCCAGAAGGAGCTGCCTGTTTACATGCTCCGGTGACTGATACTTCATTGAGAATGGGGTAGGAGGAACATGCACATATTCTAACTTTGCAGTAGAAGCTTTAGACAGTTTGACCTAGATATGAGCCCATGCACGACTGTGTAAAGAAGCCCGTGCATGACTGTGTGGCGCTGCTTCTAACAAGAGAAAATGACAGAGAGGCGGGGAAGAAGTCATCGGCTGTTTGATTAGCCTCTCTTCAATAATTATGATTTAGTCCAAGCGTGTTTCAAGCCTCGTTTTCCCCCTTTCCTCCCTTAAATGTCATCAAATGTTATACACCATTTTATAAATAGTCTTCAGTCAGTTTCTCAGAATATGTTGCTCTTCGTAATTATCTCCTTGGAGCTCTTGTGGAAGGCTTAGCTACGCAACAAATGAAAGAGTTCCTAACCAGGCAGAAACAATGAAGAACTATGGCCTCCCTTTCCAGCAGATGCACCCGGATCCTTTAATTATGCCCATCATTAACAGCTGAGCGTAGTAGAAAACTGGGATAATATTTGGACTCAACAGATACAAAAGAGAGTCTGCCATTATCAAAACGTATTATGTCACTGGAGGCGGGTTATATTTCATCCCAGAATGTTTCTGGAATATATCTGCCTACATGTATCTTCGCACAATGCATACATAAATGGTGGAATTCATTGTCCCAAGATGTAGTGATGGCACAGGTTGTACTTTATCTTGGAGCTTCAGCTCTTCTGACTAATCTAGTTTTACCATTCAGGGGAATTAATAACTTCATAGGTTTGTCATAAGTTGGAAACAACTTAAAGACACAGCAGCAGCAACAACAAAGATTTTCTTTATTACTATGGTCAGCAGGCAACCCCTTTCCTCCACACCATGGTCCCAGGCCAGGTCAAGAATGCACTGGAATTTTTTTAAAAGCAAAACCTAAAATATATATGATCTTGTATGTTTGGTAAGGGTGGAAAGTAAATTTGCTGTTATTCATTTACTTGCTGGTTGGAAAGAATAACACAATGGTGAGAATTTTGCACAGTTTCTCTCCAGTATTCAAACATGATTATAACATGTGTTGTTAAATTCTTCTGCATGGAAATACACATGGGTTCTTTGCACTGAAATAGTGTTTGTGCAAAAAAAAACTATTTCTAGATAAACGTGCACCATTTTTGTGCACAATTTCTGTGTTTCAGCATATGAAAAGGAGGAATAACTAATGGCAAAAGTGGAAATGCAAAAAAAAAAAAAAAAAAAAACCCAGTAATCTTGTACAACAACAACAACAAGAATATCCATGTGGTAATCCAGAAGCAGTGTTCAGTGTAAGGGTTTTTGGGTTTTTTTGCACAACTGCATAATTTTTGTTCCACCAGTCCAAAAAAGCCATGTGTACTTCTGAAGAGAATAATTTCTGTGTAAATGCCTTTTGAGGACTGTGTAGAAATATTAATTTTCTCTACACTGAGGAGAAAATTAGAAATTATTCACCCTCATTTGCAAGTCAAATATTGAGATCCCTAAACTTGTTTCCTAAGTAGTTACTTTTCCTACAGACAGGGAACCTTAGGCATTTGGGCTGGATCTGGTCTTTCTAGGGTGAAAATTCACCCTGGTCAGATTCAAGAGATGGTCATGGCCCCTCCCCTGTGATACTGTCACAGAGTGGTTTTTGAACTTTGGGATTGGTTCTTTCCTCTCAAAAACAATATTTCTCTCAAATATTTTTCTGAAGACAGTTCCTAGTAATGAGAACTTGAAACTAAACTTGAGCTGGTATTTTCAGCCCCATTGTGTTGTGTCTCTCCATGCCCATGGGCCCTAAGAGTATCTCAAAAATTGGACTTTATCACACAAGGCTGCCAAAACAGAATTATAGCAGGGTACCTTATCACAAAACATGGTGTCTGATCTGCAGTTTCTTCCATCTATTTCCGGAGTGCTCTTTTTTATTGACTGGCAAAAACCCATCAATGCCCTCCAATTGTGCTGCTCTTCTAACTATTGAGTCACATGTCATATGTTCCTCCAGCTTCAGTTCTCATATACAGAAAGCCACATGATGTGCGTGGCCATGACTATGTTCCTCTCCTTTCTCCACCTCTTCCCCCTTGCTTTTTCCAAGCAGGTTCTTTTCCTCCTCCCAATTTCTTCTTTGTTTTAATTTTTTTTTTTACTGGATCAATTGGTGTGACTGTGCAATTGAATTTTTTAAAAAGAAATTAAAGTTACAGATAGAAAGGTATGCTGGGAAGAGCATAGAGCAGGAAGAAAGGGTTATGAAGGTTGGCATATGACTGTCCTCCAAACTGGTATGATTGCATTTCTGGCATCTGATAGGTTTTCTCTCTCAGGCTAAAATAGGTCCCCTTTCCTTCCTTGGAATGGATTCTAAACCTGAAATCTCCTGCATGCACAAGGTGCATGAACCAGAATTAGAAGAGTTGTTTTAATAGACTGCCCCAGCCTGAGAGATGTGGTGACATAAGTTATCCAATACCGATCCCTCTTTTTTATGGATACCATGATCCAGGGGAGGACTCTGAGTTGTGGTTCATGTTTTGGGGGTGTACTGCATGTTTTATGCGCCTGGCTTGGCTACAATGAAGTGGAATCCTGAAATAGTCATACACTGTTCCAGAACAGAGCCCTTCGTACATCCTGTTCAGCTGGTTTCAATCGTGGCATTTGTCCTGTTTCTATGCAGGCTTCTGGACTTGTTGCGGGTTGTATAAGAGGTCAGTTATCATAACAATCATGTCTGTGAATGGCAAAATGACATAGAAATAATGGATTGTTCTGGCCTGTCATTCTGAAAGCAACAACTGGAATGCTTTCAAGACGAACAATGCCCTAAATGTCAAATCAAGCAGACATTGTTTACACAAACTAAGGCCACATCTACCATTCAACGAAGAACTGAGATGAATATAGCTTGCTTGTTTCTGCATCAAAAGGGTCATCTGTATCTGATACCTTATGTCAACTCTAAAACCCACTTTTAATCAGCTGTTCAAACACGCAGCACTGGAAAAGAATATTCCTCCCTCATTAAGGTCACTCCGAGGTCTCCCTGCCACATAGTGTTTGTTGGCTTTTTAAAACATTTTATTCCTAATTTGTGTTATCTCTGTTTGTTTCTTTGCCATCTGTTAAACATGGGACTTGCAAGGTCAGGGCTCCATAAAAAAAAAACAACTCCAGTTGTTGAACTGTGAATTGTACTACACAAACATAGTGTAATAGTGAAAAACAGCCCTCCAAAATTATTTCAGGCCATCTGGGGCTTAAGCTGAGTCCTGAGAGTCAGGGCTGCAAAATAAAGGTTGAGATTGCAAATGGTTCACAGGCTGCATTTCCCCCAACCATGCGCTATTTCATTGAGAACTAAATGCCACACTTTAGTGGAATGGAGCGGAATTAACCATTGGGTTTAGGCTGATGTCCACCAAATAAAAGAAATGACAAAAGAGGAAAGATGAGGAGGGGAGAGGAAAGCAAGCAAACTGCCACCAATTTTTTAATGATTGGCTGGAATTAAACGGCTCTGCTGGAATTGTTTTTGCAAATAGACAGTTTTCAGGATTGGAGCAACTAAACTGAGAAAGACCCGCACCTTTCTAAAAATCAGAGCAGCTGCAGTAGCAAAATAAATAAATAAATAAATAAATAGGCCTACTACCTTAGACCCATTAAATCAATACAACCTGCTGAGTCATTTATGAAGTCCTGTTGTTTCTATGGGTTTACTCTATTTGGCAGTAACAGGTGAATTTACCAAATAGAGTAAACCCATAGAAACAATAGGACTTCCATAAATGACAACTCAACAGGTTGTATTGATTTAATGGGTCTAAGGATTTAAGCCACTGTATTTTGTGCATTAAAAATGGCACAAAATTGTATACTTTTGCAAAACAAAAAAACAACATTTTTACATGAAAGCTTTGCACAAAAAAGTCCAAAATGAGAAATGTTATTGGAAAATGTGCAAATGCTGTTAAAAGACTCTCTAATTGTTGTTGTTGCTGACATATAAAAGAAAGACATAAGTGAATATTTCCAGCCCTGTCCAGCAGTATAGTTTTCCTTCCTATTTCTTTTCCTATAGTAGCCCAATGGAGTGGCTTCTGTTCAGGACTGATGGGACTGGTTTCTCAGCAAAATTGATGGGAGGGCCTTTAATTTTCATCTCTCTCTTTCTGCTGGAGCTTGATGGAGGGATGCTGCCAGTTGAAATATTGTATTTCTGCCCTCATGTGCAGAGGTATCACTGTTTTAATCTGTGAAGCATTGTAGAGTTACAACAAATATGTGTCTGCCTTTTCAACTACATGCTGTCTCTTGTTTTTTTCAGACTTTTATTTGAATATTTTAATTGCCAAGCGGAAAAACTGAATTAATGGCTCATTAATGCCTTTAATTTTTTAAAAACATATGGCTGTTATCAGATTTCAGGCCATGCCTGCTCCCTCTTCAACTTAACCTTTCTCAAAACCTTACACGACAAAGGTTTGGAAATGGAAATTTAGCAGAACTGTGCAAAATGCATATGAAGTATGGTTCATTTCCTTGGTTCAAGTGACCACAGTGTAATTAAATTTAATGTACTCTGATTTGGAAATTAGTCTTCTAAGCCTGGATTTGAAGGGATTTGAGAGAAGCTTAGCGTGACTAAAGAAAAATCATTAAGAGGTAAAGAGAACTCTTAAAGAGGTTCTAAGACCTTGATAACTGAAGGAATCCCTTTGCACATTAACTATGCAATCCTGTGTGTTTATTTCTGGGATAACCTATGGTCTAAATGGGTGAAAGCTACATCATTATGGAACTCTGAGGTGAGGCTCCTTCCCTACGTTCAGCCCATGAAATTCCAGTAGTTTACTCAGAAGTAAGTCCTTCTGTGTTCAGCAGCACCAGTTTTGTGACCACTAAGCTTAGGACATCCGACTCAAACATTTTAGAAGTATGCATGAAGAAGCAATGGACAAACCAAAGAACAAAAGAAGGAGCAACTATGCTGTGTAAAAGAATGGGTGATCATGAAAATCACTGATAGATCAGACCAAATAGACTCATCTTGCCTTGGGAGAGGAACCTCTAGCCTTCCAGATTCTGTTGGACTACAGTTTCTATCATGCCTATCATGGCATACTAGCAGGATCTGATGGGTTCCCCACAGGTTCCCCAACCTGATCTAGTCTCACATCACAGTGGTTAACAAGTGGAAAGGCCACAAACAGAACATAAAAGCAGTGTAAATACTCATACTGTCCCCATTACTTGGTTGAATTAATGAGACATGGATCCATTTAGAACTCCTTTGTACCGTATCAGGTGTGGTGAGCTCTAGGTCATGTGTGAAGTGACCATTCTAATGCTCTTCCCCACCTTAGCATTGCTCCAGCCAGAACATGGGAGGAGGAGATGGAGCTATAGATCAGGTCCCACCTACAGGGCTGGAGAAGGAGGTATCCTGATAGAATGACAAACAGGCTGCATCCGCACTGCAGAGATAATCCAGTTTGACACCACTTTAACTGCTGCATCTCAATGCTATGGAATTCTGGGAATTGTAGTTTTGTGAGAAATGTAGCCTTTTATGTTAGAGAGCTCTAGTGCCACAAAAGCTACAATTTTCAGAATTCCATAGCACTGAGTCCCAACAGTTAAAGAGGTGTCAATTTGGATCATTTTTCAGTGCGCATGCAGCCACAGTAACACCTTGGTAGCTTCCATGTAACCTGTGCAAATGTAAGACGGGGTCCTGTGCTGAAAAGAAAGTCTTCTGTTTGTGACTAAATTATGGCAGGAGGCATTTAATGTTGATTTTTTTCCCTCTGCCTAGTAAGAACAATTGCAGTACTGCAAACATGTGCTGCAGACACGTTGGCATCTTCAAGCTTATGCCTTAATTGGTTTCCAAAGAGGGACTTGCAGGGCTACCTTGAAGTCAGAATTGAATCCGGTGTGGTGTGGATTTTTGTCACCTCCTGTAATCATTATGTTTCATGAAACATAGCTAATTGGAGGGTGGAAAAATGTGAGCAGGGGGTGTGAGCTCCCATGCTGTCCTGGATTTTCTTCATGCAGAAAATTGTAATCACTAAATTGGTCGATAGGGTCAAGTGGTGGAGCAGAAAGCAGTTGAATTATTCATCAAAGGAGGCACATCTGGAAGGGGGAGTGAGGAAAACCTAGGAGAGAAACAAATAAGCCCAGCAAGGTCCCCTAATAATTACATGCAACGATGATACCAAAATTAGGATTGTAAACTTCATTGGTTGCACTTCTTAACATGGGTTGGTTACAAACTTGTTTTAATTGTTGTTTTGAAGACCTGTGATGCATTTGGATCAGCTTCTGAGTTATTTTTGGTTCAGTTCTTTGGCTACCAACAGGTATGGAGTTAGTATACATACTCATGTATAAATCTAGAGATTTTAGTAAAAGAAAATGGACCCAAAATACCTGGATCAACTTATTCATGGGTCAGTGTGAGTACTCTACCTTAACTTTTATCAAAATAGGAACCATCCCCTTCTCTGAGTAGAGAAAAGTGGTGAAAGGCAGGAAAACCTAAAATAAGCACCAACCATCTCTACTCTCTCTGCTGCAGCAACACTTGTGGTCTTTTTGAATGTATAGGTGAGAAAATAATGGTGCACTTTGGCATTATTTTCTTTTCCCTCATCCTTTATTTCCTTTGTTAAATGACCCTAAGTTTTACCCTCAACTTATACAGTACATGGGTTGTATCAAATTTCATAATTTTGGCCCCCAAACCTGTCCTCTATTTATGCATGAGGGTGACATATAGTCAAATATATATGGTAGTCTGCTTTTTAAATTTATGTTATGCGGGGGGGGGGGGGGGCAACCATTTTGCTTTGCTACATGTGAAATAAGGAGACAAATTTTGCAAAGACTTCTGCTCTTGAATCCGTGAAATCAGACTACATCTTCTTCCTTGGCTTGACCTCAAGCTACAACCAGATCCCAGAAGTGTTGGTCTCAAGAGCTGGAAATCATGTTGATAGGACAGAGATTTTGTCTAAACTAGTATGCAATCTGTGTAGAAATCAAAACAAGGTCAGGTTGTGGTAAGCATATAAAAGACATGGTGTGATTAGGCAGGCCTTTGGGTCCTGAAATGGCTTGTAAATGTATTGTGTTAAATTCAGATATAATTCCAAGTAGAGTAGGCCCATTGACATTAATAGGATGTATTAGCACTTTTAAAATCCCACTCATTTCAATGACTCTTGTCTGGCTAGGATTAAAATTGGATTTAACTCAGTGTGGTTGGTTTGAACTGGTTGTTTTACTAATGGTTTGCCTGACTTGATTTATTACTATTGCTGTTATTTTGTATTTTATTAGATTTGGAAGCATTCAGTCCAAATCTAAACCCAAAGTATGAATTTATAATGATACTTAATCTTAAAATATCCATCATAATGCAGTTTGGTACTTTTTTTGAGCTGAGAACTGAATTGTGTCAGAGAAGTGCAAAATCCAAAAGATAACTGCATTCTAATCCACATCTTA
Organism: Sceloporus undulatus; assembly: GCF_019175285.1. Taxonomy (NCBI): domain Eukaryota; kingdom Metazoa; phylum Chordata; class Lepidosauria; order Squamata; family Phrynosomatidae; genus Sceloporus; species Sceloporus undulatus. The sequence goes on along the minus strand of NC_056528.1, from coordinate 36,929,552 downwards.
GTCCAGGAAAAGTGGATCAAGTCAGTTCATTTCAGAATTTGAAAAGGCACAATTGCTCAATTATTCCCTAAGAATGAGATGGCAGACTTCTGAATCAAGCAAGTTCAGATGGCGCATGTATCCATGATGATAAAAGAAACTTGGGTATGTTTTCAACTAGATTATTAGGGAGAGAACTAAACTGATGAACTAGTTTGCAATTAGATTTTTGAAGTTTCATATGATACAGTGCAAAATGCTGCCATCTCATTCAGAACAATGTCAGAGGCTGCATTTGTACTGCAACAATAATGCAGTTTGACACTGCTGTAACTGGTTTCATGCTATGGAATCCTGGGATTTGTAGTTTGCCACTAGAAGAATCTGACAGATACGGCTAAATCTCTCACAAAATTACAAATCCAGCATTCCATATATTGAGCTATGGCAGTTCAAGCAGTGTCAAAATGCTTTGTTTCTGCAGTGCAGCCTAAGTCTGCTATTGTGAATTCATTGCCCCATTTCTAAAGTGTCCTCTCTCATTTTTCCTTTCAGTGGATGGCTGCATTGACTGGTTAGTGGATCTCAAGAGATACATGGCTCTGGCTGGTGAGCCAGTCCGAGTGAAATGCGCTCTTTTCTACAGCTATATTCGGACTAACTACACCATGGCTCAAAGCACAGGCCTGAGGCTGATGTGGTACAGGAACAAAGGAGATCTGGAAGAGCCCATTATCTTCTCGGAAGTTAGAATGAGCAAAGATGAAGATTCAATATGGTTTCATGCAGCAGAGGTTCAAGACAGTGGTTTCTACACTTGTGTGTTAAGGTGGGTATTATGTTCACCTTTAAGTCCTATGCAGCATAAATTTCATATGCAGCATAAATATAAACCAGCATTCTTATTCTGTGAAATGGTGTCTCGTTTCTTTCAATGACTAGGGCTTTAGTTTCAGCCTTGAACCTGTTGATCTACATGTACCTAGAGGTCCTTCCACATCTAAGTCTATTTTTAGGAGCATATATTTCTTTTCAGAACCTCATATTTAGTCACTAAGAACCTCATATTCTGTCTCTGCTCTGATAGCTCCAGAACCATTTTTGGAGTGCTCTAGGAGCATATTCTTCAGTCTTCTGTTACTTTTGTTTCTTTGGCTCAGATGCATGCATTGGCTCTATCATACACAGAGTCACAAGCGTATGTCCATCCATGGACTATGTGTGGGAGTGTATCAACATCCCAGCAACCATTCTCTATTTTCTACACCTTCTTCAGGCTCTCTATTATGATTCCACTATAGTTGTTCCTAAAGGCTGTGTCATGATTGAAGGTGATTTCTTCTCAAGACCTCTCCTGTCTTGGAATACATGCTGTAAGGACCCTGAGGGTAGAGACAGGTTGCTAGAAAAGGCAGAATGTTCAGTCTTATCCATTGAGATGGATGGAAGCAACAGTCCTGTTTCATCTGGATCCCACAGTTGGTCAAAAGGCACCAAAGCCTTGGGCTCATATGTTAGACAACAGTTAGCTCCTTAGTCATCAGTCAAAGGTGTGTGTGATTCAACTGTGTGTATAGTTGCAGAATGCATGGCTACACAAGGAACCACACTTTATGGACAACCATTTCCATAACTATTTGTATGCTATGGAAATGTCCCAGCAGGGTTCCATCCTATGCCGATAGCTCTTTTCTCAACAGGATTCTTAAACGCTGTGGCATGTGAGGATGTTCATAGTATTCTGTTGTTGGATGCTATTACTGGAGGGAAAAATGGGGCCATGCAACTCTGGAAAGCAGGGTTCGATTCCCAGCTTGGCCATGAAACCCACAGGGCGACTTTAGGAAAATCACATGCCCTCAGCTTCAGGGAAAGGCAATGGCAAACCTCCTTTGAACAAATCTTGCCAAGAAAACCCTGTGAGAGGTTTGCCTTAGAGTTGCCATAAGCCTGGAACAACTTGAGGGCACACATTCTGCACATGAATGTTGACTTCCTCTTATCCTTTTTCCTGAGTGAAAAGTTGTTATAAAAGTGTAGAATCTAACAAACTTTTGTATAAATGCAGTGTGGGTACACTCAGGTAGTAAACTATGCCTGCCACATAAAGACAACAGCACAGGCTGCAGGTTACTTCAAATCAATCCATGTCCTGTGTGTACAAATATAGCTCCTTAATTTAAGTTTGATTTTGTGCTCAAAATGAAGAATGCATTTCAAAGTATTGCTGAACAGGGGCCATTTAATGACAGAAGTACCTCTCCTAACCAGACATTTACATTGGGGACCAAAAAGGTCATGCAATTTTCTTTTAAAATGAATGAGCGTGCCTTTAAGTGCACCCAAGAGAACTTTAAAATGCAAAGAGCTCTGAGCATGCTTCCAACCCAAACTGCCTCTGCTCTAAGGGCAGAGAGACTGACAAGCAAACAAATGGAGCAGTCGGGGTCATGACTCCTGATGCGCCATTCTCTGATCTCTGTCCATCACCGTGTCTCTTGTGGACCCCTGATGGGACTACATGTTTTTGTTGTTCTTATTGCCTGAGATGATTGGCTATCATAACATTGCCTTGACATTTGTAGTGCTGTAAGCAGTGGGTTGTGCTGGGATCTCATAGCCGTCCACATTTTCCAGTTGGAAACTGGGACATGTGTGGTCAAGCAATATCAGAATGTGGTCAAGATGGCAAAAATTATTAATGAGGAAGAACAGCCAAGCTAGGAGAGGCTGCATTACTTTGGTTTTGCCTGAGCATGTTGGGATGGGCAAGCTTCCACCTTCTCTTCTCCTTTCCCTGCTGCTGAGTTAATTGAATGCAAAGTACTTTTGTAGTTTAATTTCAGATTGCAGCAATGGAAGTGGAAAGTGAGAGGAGGAGAAAGAAACTGGGACCTTTTAAATGTGGCTTAAAATGGGACAAGAAAGAATTAATTGGGACTGTGTCAAATTAATAATAATAATAATAATAATAATAATAATAATAATAATAATAAATGTATTTATTTATTTATATGAATAAATTGGGACAGCTGTAGGTTATGTGAATACACCCGATGGGATGCAACAACAGAAAGGGGCCACTGGCTTCAAACTAGGGCTGTATTAAATTTCCTCCATATATAACTATGTCTTAGAGTAATGAGGGAGGCATTTGTTTGGTTAATATTTTAACAGAAACCTATCCAATTGGACAGCCAAGAAAAGAACAACTGTTAGCCCCCAGCACAGAATGATGGTACATTCAACCATCCATGGCTTGAATCTCTCTCTCTCTCTCTCTCTCTCTCTATCTATCTATCTATCTATCTCTCTCTCTCTCTTCCAAAAGCAAACCTTGATTTTGCCATTCTGGATAAAGGACACCATTTGACTACCCAATGTTTTTAATGGGACTTGAGCATCCATGGATTTTCGTATCCACATGGGGCCCTGGAACCAAACCTGAACGGATACCAAAGGCCAACTGTAATTTCATAATAAACAAATAGGCAAGATAAAAAGATAATTAAATTTTAAAATAAGATATGGAAAAAACGAATAAAACAAATTACACATTATGCTAATGCATACTTGCAGTTGTATGTGTATATTTTAAAATAGCAGCTGCAGGAAAACCTTGAATAGCAGAGTTAGGTGTGAGCAATCTCTGGAGACGGAGGCAGGATGAGGAAGGTGAAGTTTACTGTTTTAGCATGGATGTGGGCAACTATGATGATGCATGTAAGGATGAGATGCAACTTACGGTAGCTTAAAAGAGTACTGCCCCCTTCATTCAAAGCAATGCACATTCTAAATATTTCCAGCACATCTGTCCATGTACAAAGGAAAAACAAAATGTTGGGTTCTTTATCTAAGAACTAAGGCTGCATCTGCACTGCAGAAAAAACTCAGTTTGACACTACTTTAATTGCCAAGGCTCAATGCTATGGAATTATGGGATTTGTAGCTTTGTGAGCTCTTTAGCCTCCTCTGTCAGAGAGCTCTGGTGCCACAACAAACTGCAAATATCAGAATTCCATAGCAGTGAGCGATGGCAGTTAAAACGATGTCAAACTGAATGGATGTTCCAGTATGGCAGAAGCCTGTTTTTCAACGTGACCTTTTTTCACCTTCGTTATAAAAAAGGCAGGAGAGAACTAGTTACAAATAACTATGTTACATGTAACTCACTGCCTCTAAGCTCTAAGTAACTGCCTGCCTCTGTTTAATGTTAGAGAGAAACTAATTTTAGACTTCATTTCAAAACTAGCTACCTTTTCAAGCTGAACAGGATTGCATCTTAGTCCAAAATGTGCACTCTTTTCCCTTATTTGAAGAACAAAATGATCAGTTGTTTTCAAAAATGAAAGGAGAGAAGATGCATTACTACCAAGACAAAAGTTAAGTTTCTATAGATGAGGCATCAATGACCATCTGAATCCTGGACCAGAGGATCTCCTTAGAGAACAAAAAGACAGATGTAAAGCTTGCTCTCGTAAAAGGAAGGAAAAACCACCTCTTCAGCTAAGAGCAAAGCTGATTTGCTGCTAACCTCAGCCCCAGAGGGATTGCTAGAGACAGTACTCTTTGCAGTTTGTAATAACATCACAGTTCATTGCCGCTGGATTCAGTCTCTGGGGGGAAAACAACTACAAAAGGAAAGTACTGCTTCTGTCTTGCTTTGTGATTCTCACACCTGGTTTGCAGCAAAGGCTTCTGAGAAGGGTGGCTGCTTCTTGACACAGTTGCAAGTGTGGCTGTCAACTTTTATGTTAGCTCTAGTCTACATCAGAGGGCAAGGCCATCGCTTGGTGATGAAGCACATGGTCTGCTTTATCCAGATCCAGATCCAGATTCCAGTTAAGACGACACAGGTAGCTAGGTTATCTCTGGCTGCACCTGCACTGCAGAAATAATGCATTTTGATGCTGTTTTGATGCCATGGCTGTGCACTATGGAATTCTGGGATTTGTAATTTTGTGAGCTATTTACAAAATTCTGTCAGAGACTTCTGATGCCACAACAAACTATAACTCCCAGGATTCCATTGCATTGAGCCATGACAATTAAAGCAGTGTCAAACTGCATTAATTCTGCGGTGTGGCAGCAGCCTTTGTCTGGATTGCTAGAAAAGGAGAGAGATAGTAGTGGATATCTCCAGAAAAGGAATCCAAATGGCAAGGCAGAAGCTGACCAGTAACCAGTCCAATGCCTATCCCTCCCACACAAGGTCTAGTAGAGAAAGAAACACACTCAATCTCCTTAGTAAAACATATTGCATTAACTTTGTTGTTGTGTGCCTTTGAGTTGTTTCTGACTTGTGACAGCCCTAAGGTATCATAGGGTTTTCTTGGCAAGATTTGTTCAGATTTGCCCTTGCTTTTTTCTGAACCCTCTCTGAACAAATCCTGCCAAGAAAACCCCATGTTATATTCACCTTAGGGTCACCATAAGCTGGAAACAACTTGAAAAATGCCAAAAATAGTAAGAAGGAAAAACTCACAAGGATGGAAAGGTTTGCAGCATTTTGCTTTTCTGTAGCCTACAGTAACTGTAAGATTCCACCCCTCCTGTCTCCTCCCTGAACCCTATGTAGAGCAGTAGAGAATAGAGGTTTTTGGAGATGTCTCATTCACAGGCTCACCATGAGTCAGGATTGACTTGAGGACAATTAACAACAAAAGAAAAAGTAGGACATTTTAAAACCAGCTGAAAAAGTGGGAGAACTGGGGATTGATCAGGATTGTCCCTGCAAAATTGGGACAGTTGGAGGATACTGCAAGTTCCAGTTCAACCATATCTAAGGACCACATGATCCCTACCCCCCCCCCCCCCCATCTATTTTAACATCCTGTTTTACACAATGGCCAAACAGTTGCCTCTTGGAAGCCCCATGAAAGCTTTGAAGGCATAGCTTTCCTATGCCGTTGTCTCCAGCAACTTATAGTCAGTGACTCCACAAAAACATTCCAATCCAGAGCGTTCTAAATTTAAAACTAAAGATGAGACATGGCACCATATATGTGCCTGAATTTCTCTCTCTCTCTCTCTCTCTCTCTCTCTCTCTCTCTTTCTGTCTTTCCACTTCATTGTGGAAAGAAAAGCAACCAGGCATCCTCTCCCTCCCATCTCCTTTCGGTGGCCTTGATAAGAATTATATTGCTGATAACTGAACCATGGAGATGGCTCTGGGGGATTTGATGTCAAAACCGGCATCCATGCTAAACTTTTTTGTTTGCCAGTTGTGAAATTTCTCTGATTACATTTAACCTGATTGGTCATTGGGAGATTTCCGTCGAGTTTTGGAGCATGCATTCCAATGATTGTGTCGGTAATTGGCTACTTCTTGGCCCTTCTCCCTCGCAGACTTCATTTCTAACAACAGAAGGCAGCAATATGTGACAAAACCATATGGTACAGTAAGTGAAGGTTGCAGGAAACACTGCTGAAAAAGAGGAGGCATCCCAAGGAATTGAGGCGGGTTGCAATAAAGGTGGCAAAAAGAGATTTCTCTGGCAATTTTAAGAATTTATATGCTGGGTTATTTGGACTATTGGGGGAAGGAGTGAAATCCAGGGCATTGCATGGGAAAGGCATAGGTCAATGGAGAGGAGCAAGCAAAAGCTAATTTTTTTTCCAATGTGCATGTGTATGTGTAAGAGAGGTAGGGGAATACAGAGCATGGAAACATTACTTCCCAACATTCACCAGCAAGCATTACTGGCTATGGGTTCTGCAAACTATAGTTCAAGTAAAATATGTACTTTCTGAAAGCTCTGGAGGAGAGAATAGTGGATGAGGAGGAACATGCAGCCTTTTATTATCCGGTTGGTACCATCTTTCATGACTATGAAAGTCAATCCTTGCTTTTCTCATAGGAGGAGAATAATAATAATAATAATAATAATAATAATAATAATAATAATAATAATAATATTTATTTCTAGCCCGCCCAATCACGAAGAATCTGGGCGGGTAACAACAGTAAAATACATCAAGTTACAATAAACTTTTTCTTTAAAAAAAAAAATTCAAACCCTAGACCTACCCCCACCATTCACAGTACTAAAAGAGAATTAAACAGTAATAGTATAAAAACATTAAAACCATTAAAGACATTAAACAAAAAAATAGGCAGAAAGATAGGCGGGGAAGAATAGACAGATGAGGGGACAAATATCTCTATATCTGGGAAGGGTACCTAAGTTGGAAAGGCCTGCCGGAAGAGATCCGTCTTGAGTGCTTTCTTAAAAGCTGTCAGAGTGGAAATATGACAGATCTCCTCCGGCAGGTCGTTCCATAGTTTTGGATCATAGTTTTGGAGAATAAGACTGCTGTCATGTTGCAGAATTAATGTAATGGCTCCATTCTTTGTCATGGTCCCATCCTATGGGATCCTGGGATTTGTAGTTGGTTGTGGCACCAGATGGGTTGTTTCCATTTCTTTAGATCTTCAGTCTGGTCTTTGTGTGTTGATGGTGGGTATGCATCCACCTTCCTTCACAGTAGCTTTTCAGTAGAGATGTTTTTTGTGCAAATTCCAGAAACCTTGAAGAAAGGCAAAGTGCTCCTTGTTTCATTCTGATGCTGGAGGAAAGAACCCTTGTGGAGAGAGCTAGTTTCTTGGCAGGTTGTTTTATCATGTCGAGACAGCCTGTCTTGTTGAGAATGAGAAAATTACAAATCTTCCTCATATCCCTACTCATAGCTGGGTATTAATTGGATTGGGAAAAGTTACACAAGTGAAGTGTGCTCACAAGGCTGTCTGCATTTTCAGATGCTGGCTGAGAGAGTGTGCAGTCCATTTCCCAGGCAAAAGGGAGGGTGGAAAAGCCCCACACAGCACTCCAGGCAGAAACCCAGCAATATCAGGGGGCATGGCATTGCATCTGTCCCATGAGAGCTGCAGAGAAGAGGACTACATGACCACATTCTCAATTATCTTTCTTCTTATTCAATGTGTTGTTGGTTTTGCATCCTTTTTATGGTTCTCTTTTCAAGAATCATAGAATAATAGAGCTGGAAGACACCGCAAGGGCCATCCAGTCCAACCCCCTGCCATTCAGGAAATCACAATCAGAGCATCCCTGACAGATGTCCATCCAGCCTCTGTTTGAAGACCACTAAGGAAGAAGACTCCACTACACTCCGAGGGAGTGTGTTCCACTGTCAGAGAGCCCTTACTGTCAGGATGTTCTTCCTAATGTTGAGATGGAATCTCTTTTGCTGTAGCTTGCATCCATTGTTCCTTGTCCTAGTCTCTGGAACAGAGTTCTTAAAGACTGCAAGCCCCACTCAGTGGCCAAGCTGGCTGGGAAGTTTGAGAACTAGAGTCCTCAAAGGTATCTTTTCCCAGCTCAGGCATAGCATAGAATCTTAGAGCTGAAAGGGACAACAAGGGCCATATAGTCCAACCTCCTGATGTGCAGGAAAACACAATTATACCACTCATAAAAGACGCTCATCCAACTTCTGCTTATAGATCTCCAGAGGTGGAGAATCCACCGCCACCTCAGGCAGTCTTTTGCACTGCTGAACAGCTCTTAACATAAAAAAAAAATCTTCCTAATGTTTAAGCAGAAACACTTTTCTTGTAATTTGAAGCCACTGGTTTGTGCTGTAGTCTCTGGAGCAGCAGAAAACAAGCTTGCTCCATCTTCTCAATGTGACATCCCTTCAAATATTTAGACATGGCACCCCTTAGTCATCTCTTCTCCAGGCTAAACTTCTCTCGTTCATTCATTGCTGTTCATAACAAGATGTAATGATGGCCAGCTTTCTAAACTATGAACTCACCTGGGGAGCAATCTATATACAGTCATGGAAACAAGGAGTATTGATAGCTCATTGCATCAAGTTTTCCAAAAATTTAAGCAGCCAGGATTTAAAAATGACTTTCTGGGGTCTAGAGTGTTCTGGATTTGTATGTCATTTCATCAAAAGTCTAATCGCAACCATGAATGAAGACACAACACTGAAGTGGATGACCCCTTCAGAAGAGCAGCTAAACTCTTCTTAAGTTCTAACTGAACTCTTTGCAAATGATAGAATAAAAAATGGATGACATGCAATCCTCCCACTTTTGATCCAACCTTTCAGATGTGCACACACCTTTTCAGTTAAACTTACTTCCTTCTGACGGTGATATCATTCCTCAGAAAGTGACAGAATAGGAATTGTGCTGGATGACATCTTGGGCATGTTGGGAGAACTGAGGTTTTCTTTCTGAGATCACCGTTGAAATACCTTGTCTGATCTCCTAGTGGAAAGGGTTGGGTTTTTTTACCCTTTTGTTTGTGGAAGTTCTCTATTTCAGCCTAAAGAGAATCCTCCATAATGCTTTAGGGTCTGCATTTATTGAACTGCAGTTCACAAATGAGTGGTGTTGTTTTTCATTCCCCTTTGGAACAACCATTCAGAGTACCTCTTCTTGGCATGTTGAGGTCACCTCTGCAAACTTTCACCTAGCAATTCTTAATTGTGATAAAGGTGATTTCTATGCACCTCAGCTGTCCTTCTTATCAGCCGCCCACATAAACAGATGCATTAAAAATGTAAGAGCCACCCCTGTTTTGTTACCTTTCTCCACTCTCTGTGAATACAGACTCATTCCTTTCCTTGACCCCAGCTATTCTGGATAGACACCGGTAAAAGCCATGAAAGCACAATGAAAACAGATAAAACACTACGGTTCCTTTTCCTCAAAGAATGAATAATAAGGTAGCCATTTGTTTAAGTGAAAATAGGAGCAAACTTATAATAATGCAGTCAGCAGTAATTCGACAAATGTCATCAAGAAAGTCCATCAGTTCTCAGATCAAAACGAAATGGAGGGGGAGGAGAAATTCATCATTTTTGGAAGGCACATTTCAGTGAGAAAAAAAGTAAGAAAATGAATGTATGTCCAGAACAATATGTCACTAATTCAACTGTGTTTACAAAGTTGTAATTATGGTGTGAGAGGCTGCATGGTGCAGTGGTTTGACCATTGGACTATGACTTTGGAGAGCAGGTTCGAATCCCTACTCAGCCATGAAAACCCACTGGGTGATCTTGGGCAAGTCACAGTCTCTCAGCCTCAGAGGATGGCAAATCAATGGCAAATCATCTCTGAAGCAACTTGCCAAGAAAACCCTGTGAAAGGTTTACGGAGGTACTAGTGATAGGTTCTCCTGGTCCAGGAATGGCGGTGGTTCCACCTGTCCTGAACGGGGTCATGCTCCCTGTGAAGGACTCCGTGCGCAGTCTGGGGGTGCTTCTTGATTCGTCGCTCCATCTGACTGCTCAGGTGAATGCGACGGTCAAGAGCACCTGTCATCAGCTTCGGCTTATTCGCCAGCTGCGCCCATACCTGGCCCAGAGGGACCTAGAAACTGTTGTACATGCTCTGGTAACTTCGAGACTGGACTTCTGCAATGTACTCTACATGGGGCAACCCTTATACCAAACTCGGAAGCTGCAAATGGTGCAGAATATGGCAGCCCGGCTGGTCACTGGCGTTTCCAGGACCAGCCATATAACATCGGTTTTGAAAGATCTCCATTGGCTGCCCATTCGCTTCCAGGCTCAATATAAGGTGTTGGTGATTACCTATAAAGCCCTAAATGGCTTGGGCCCAGGATACCTAAAGGACCGCCTCTCCCCATACATTCCGCCTCGCACCCTCAGAACGTCTGGGCAGCAATTACTGAAGGTGCCTGGGGCTAGGTTATCCTCCACCACACGGAGGACATTCTCCACGGCTGCCCCAGCCCTTTGGAATATGCTGCCCACTGAGCTCCGCTCGACTACCACCCTGGCCCAATTCAGGAAGGACTTAAAAACCTTCCTGTTCCAACAGGCATTCCCCGACTAAAAATCCTGTGGGCCTCCCTCCTCTTCCGTGGCCAAGAGGTTGGGCTAAGGGGTTTTTAATTCTGTTAGTTTTATTGATTGTTTTTATTGATTGTATGGTTGCCTGTGTAGTTGTATCTTTTTATATTGTTTATGGCACCATTGTTTTTTAACCTATGTTGTAAGCCGCCCTGATCTTGGGAAGGAGCGGGATATAAATAAAATATTATTATTATTATTATTATTATTATTATTATTATTATTATTATTATTATTATTATGGCTACCATAAGTCAGTAACAACTTGAAGGCAAACACTAGCACACCACCACAACTCACTCTTCCTCCCAGGAGCCCAAGACAACATTAATGAGGTAACTGGATTCACTTTAATCCATGCAACCGTGTGAGATAGGTTAGGATTAAATGTAGTCTCTTTGAAGGTCTCTTGAAATTACCGGTTTGCTATTGAAGACACAAATGTGCTTTGAGGCTGGGAGAATGAAACTGCTTTTCCTTGACCAAGTTCTGGAGTCTGTGTTTTTCCGCAGCAATTTTTTTTACCTAATGTGCATGTTTGGATTTGTTTTTCCTTGCCTGATACCTCTTTCTTGTGTGCCTTCAAGTTGTTTCTGACTGATGACCGACCTTAAGATGAACCTATGATAGGGTTTTCTTGGGAAGATTTGTTCAGCAAGAGTTTTGCTTTTGCTTCCATCTAAGGCTGAGAAAAGAATGTGACTTGTTTCAGGTCATCCAATTGGTATCCATGAATGAGCAGGAGATTCAAACCCTGGACTCCAGAGTCATATGCTCAATGCTCAAGCCACTACCCTAGGCTGGCAAATTCCTATTTAGAAAACTTGACTTAGATGCCGTAGAAACAAACAGCAGCCCTTGCACTTGGCCATTTACTATTTCTGCAATGTGCTTTTATTCATATTCTTTTTCATCTTAGCAGCCCTCTCTTGTTGACCAGAATGGAAGTCTCTTGAGAATTGTATTCATGGGAGTGCACAAACAAATTCCCATTTAGAAAACTTGACTTAAATGCCCTGGTAACAAAGAGCGGTCCTTGCACTTAGCTATTTACTATTTCTGCAATGTGTTTAAATATATATCGTGCCCTACTAATCCCCATATCATGTCTTATCGCCTTTCTGGCAGAGCAGACAGTATTTTGCTAATCAAACAGTCAGGTTTCTCAACCTTGCCCACCCATAATTGCAACTAATGAGAGGGACGCTTCAATTTTAGGTCCTAGTTCTAGGGCACCCTTTAAATAGAATCCGCCATGGGCAGTGTTGAAAATAGGAGCTAAATAATGCAAGATGGTTAGCAGGAAAATACGGCACGATGAAATTATACCAAATGTCGATTTTAAAAACTCTCTCTCTGGTGCATTATTACCCACACTTCCAAGCTATCTGACCTTTCTTCTTGTAATCAGGAAAATCCATAATCATCCCAGGTAAATTAATTGTTAACAATTGCTCCAAGTGTTCTGATTATATAAATAATGAATTTAAAACAGAAATGGTTCTGAAATATTATCTTGATCCCATTGCACTCGGGTTGCCACCCTATATATTTGGATTGCATGTGCAGAAGGAAGACAGGGCTGCTGCACATTTGATGATTGTGTAAAAAGAGAGATTTCAGCAGATAGAACTTGTCCTGCAAACTATGCCTGTTGAAATTCCCTCATCTGCACTCCTATTGAAGGTGCAGAAGGCCCAGTGTCTCTCACATTCAACTACCCTACCATAGGCTGTTGGGCATTTTCTGGAAAGAACCGATCTTTAAGATAATAAGTATCATGCTTCACTTAGGGGTAGCTGTGTTGGCTTCAGTCTGTATCATGCTTCAGTCTGTATATCTCCTCGATTTGTCAGGATCAGCCTAAAAGTACATGCCTACATACAATCTAACAGGATGGGTTGTCTATCATTTTAAAATCTAACCAGCTAACCAACTGAGTATCTCCAAACCAGTGGCTGCCCAAGTGCTTTCAATTAAGTAAAATGGCAAGGGAATTAATAGGATGTGGTTTTCTTTTGGAACCATTGACGGGTCCATATACTGTATAAAGTAAAGATATGTATACATTCCCTGTATATAACTTTGCTGTATTCCCTCATATAGCCGTAACCGTACCACACATAAGGGAGAAGCATTGGTAGCCCAGGGAAAAGCATAAAGTGTACAGAAGTAACACATGCACAAATGCACACACACCAGCAATTCCCCAGTTGAAACAGCTTTCTGTTGCTTTTGTAGAATTCCCAGGATCTAGGCATAGAATTCAGAGGGTGGTGCTGGAAACAAGAGTGATCTTGTCCTCGAAGGACATGTTAAACTGACTGTTTAATCTGAGGCCAGTCTGGAGCATTACATCCTGGACTGGCCCTGGACCAGCCATGATGATGACCACATATACTAAGCGGAAACTGGTGTGATGCTATATCATTGTGCACACCAGCCAGCTGGGCTGACAGTACATCTGGTGCCCAGAACTCTCTGACAGACCAAGCTGAATACCTCACCAAATTACACATCCCAGGATTCTGTAGGATAGAGTCATGGCAGTTAGAATGGTGTCAAGCTGCTTTAATTCATCAGTGAGGTTACACTGTCGGTCAGATCTCTTTGCTTCAAGCTGAGAAATAGCCAAAGTGAAATGGAACTTACTTCTGGGTGTATATGAAGATGATGGAGCTACCAGCTGTCTCCTCCAAAGCAATCTGATATCTTGCAGAAAAAGAAACTTCTAATGCAGTTGTCATCTACCAAGCAAATGGCAGACTCAGTAGGGAAAAGCTTATATAGAATCTTGCATTGTGGTGCATTCCTCTCCAGGGTTTGTCTTTGATGGTTTGCAACCACCCAACATGTTAGTCCTACCTCAAACTCCCTTGGTTTCTGTGTACCCAATTAAAGTGACAAAAAGAGGGATGATGGGAAAATACAGTTCTTATTAAGATGTCTGTCATCCTTTGTAGTCTGCTCTTAAAGGGCTATGGTTCCCATCACACCTAATGAAACTTAGTGTGTGACAGATTGGTTTGCAACAAGCCTCTCTATACTCTGTAAATACGCAGCGATAACCTCATAATGAGTAGGAGTGTGAACTGTTTTCAATGGGGCTTTCCTAGCACTATAAAAGAAGAGCATTTTTATTTTTCCTTTTACATTCTGGGAGCTTTTTTCATGTAGGAAAAAAAAAGAAGCTATATAGAGGAATAGTTGACAAAACTTACATACTAATGGTTATGCACTTGGGATTGAAAACTGTCATACTAATGGTTACACTTTTGGGATTGCATGTACACAAGAAGTAATCTTGATTTTTTACTGTTTTCATGCAAGAACAAATACTTTCAAAGGTTGCTCTCACATGAGATTACGAGAGATTTTGCTCATTTTGGAAGGGTTTTCATAAATCTGCACTATCTTTTGCCTCCTCCTCCAAAAGCCTCTAATCTAATCTTTTTGTGGCTGGCCATTTACTCTGTGTAATGTTTTGATGTACATATTTTCTCATCAAGAATGAAACCAATAGAGTATTCTTTACATCCCCTGTACACAACTTGGCAAGGTACATCAACCTTTTTCAGTCTCATAAGATTCACCCTCATGGCAGATACTTTCCACATTTTAGTCTTTGGTAATCTTTCTTTTTCTTTTGAATTCTGTAACTTGGGCTAATAATCAATGAAATGTTTTACAAATGTAATCCAGATGAGATCTCAGTAGAAGGCCTGCCTAACAAGTAATGATTTTACTCTTAAAAACAACAATGGGATTTTCCTGGTTTCTGATATACAAGTAAATTGATTTTTAATGCCCCTAGATTATTTTTAGTATATTTTATGAGTTTTTAATGATATAGGTTGACCCTCCCTTATCCAAGATGCATGGGCCCAGATGTTTTTTGGATTTCAGGGTTCTTTTTCTACCAGATTTTGGAATATGTGCATATACATAATGAAATATCTTGGAAATGTGACCCATGACTAAATATGAAATTCATGTATGTTTTGTATACACATTATACACATAGCCGGAATATAATTTCATACATAATATTTTTTTAATAATTTTGTAGATGAAACAAAGTTTGTGTACACTGAACCAAAAACAAAGTGTAACTATCCCAACCCAAAATGGACAATTTTGGATTTAGGAATTCTGGATCAGAGATAGCTGTATGGCTTTTTTTCTTATTGAGTGTAGAATAGTTATTTTAAACATCCTCATTTTGTACATTGGTTTGCATGATCCACATTGAGTGAGAAAAGCTGGTAGAGCCTTGATATCCACTGGGGTTAGGTTCCAGGGCATACCATGGATAGCAAAATGCAGAATCCATGGATACCAAGAGACGACTATACCCCTAAATTTTCCTGCTACTGTCCTTGCTATTACTACTTCCCTCTGTGTTTTGTTTCTTTGCAGAAACTCATCATATTGCATGAAGGTGTCAATGTCCTTGACGGTTGCTGAAAATGAATCGGGGCTTTGCTACAACAGCACAATTCGCTACTTAGAAAAATCAGAAATCACTAGAACAAAGATAATATCCTGCCCAGATATTGAGGATTATAAAACGGGAAGCCAAGAACCAGATGTCATATGGTACAAGGTAATACAGTGACAGCCTTTGTCCTTAATGAATGTATAACACTGAATGTATCACCATTTCCCAACTATTGAGCATGGGAAGAGGACATCTTTATGCTGGATGCACAAGAAAAGCAAACAAACTACTTTGTAATATTTGCTTCCTTAATAGATTCATACTTCACTTTTCCTGACACCCCAAAGTGGCTTCAGAATTCAGAAATTAACAACAACAACAACAACAAATTTTATTTATATCCCGCCTCTCCAGAATAATCAAGGTGGGTCTAACGTGGTTCACTGAATTTACCCATGTTAGGACTAGTCTACACATAAGTGTGCTATACTGTGGATTTTTGTGCATTTGCAGCAATAGTAAATTACTAATTCATATCTGTTCTCATCTATCCACCCACTCTCTGCCAAAAATGCAATAATGTACGTTTCTGCAGATTTCCACAGACACTCCAGTAAAAGTTGTGAAACCTTTTTCAGTGGAGTTTGAAGAGTTTTTAACTCTCCTCACTCCCTGCAAAAAACCTGAACTCCTGCTAATCACATGTGCTCAGATTGCCTTCTATTTGTCTCGAATGAGGAATATTTTAACCGTGTAGATTTGCACTGAGTCTGGAATATCGGTATGCAAAGGGGTGCAAAGGTGTTGGAAGTTCCCCTTGCAAACCAACAGATAAAGGGCATAAATTACATCATAACAATCACTGAGACTGAGAGAAAGCAAACCCCTTGCAGGTCTTATATCTCTCATTGGCTTGTATAATCATAAAACTGCAGATTTTAACGCTCTCATTGGCTTCAGTGAACCACGTTAGACTCCTTCTTTGTGCAGAAAGGCAGACTATTAAATAAATATAGACACACAAATACACACACATTTCAAACCAACTATAGAAGATGAAAGGGCCACAGTAGCCTCTCATGAGGCCTTAGGGGGTGGTCACCCTGATTGCACCGTTCTTCAAAAATTAATTTTTTGCCCCAAATGTCCTCTGGGGGGGCCAGGGGGCATATTCACTACATTTTAGTCACCCCCACTGGCCTTTTTTTGACTCGGGGGGGGGGGGGCTTTTTTGAGAATAGAAAGTGAGCAAGTTTGATTATTCGAAGGGACCCAAGCCCACAAAAACAGCCCCAATGGCCACATGTAGCCCAGGGTCCAGCCCATACCACTCAAGCTGGCAAGGGTGGGGAGGGCAGGGCTGGAGATGCCAGGGGCACATCCTACCTGTGCAACCTCACATGCCTTGTATTTATTGTAATCAAAGTGTAGAAAAGTTATTCTTTTTTGGGCCTCATCTACTGCTCATGATGGTTAGTGGATTTGGGGTATCATTGTCTTCAAAAATTGCTTTTCCAAACTGTTTTCTGGGCACAATTCTTAAACAAGATCTAGCTCTGGGCAGAAAGCTGTTTTGCTGTTGTTTATTGCACATGAAAGTAATACAAATTTGCATATTATACACACACACACACACACACACGAGAAATTGTCAAATGCTAGGCAAGGCACTTCCCATCCAAGAAATTAGTTTAATAGGCATAATAGTGACATGTCAGGCACTGAATTCCTATCATCCGTGCGGTGGTTTGTTTGAGACAGCTGCCAATGCAAAAATGAGGCAATTTGAGTTCCATCTCATCAGCCTCACTGTGTTCAGTTTGTGCACAAATAATTTATTTGGAACTAGGATGACATGCAGGGAGCCATGATATGTCAGATGGGAGCAGAAAAGCCAATGATGCTCTGTCAGTCTGCTTTCTTTTTCTCTTACATGAGTCCTGCATATTTCAACGAAGACTGACAAAACATGTGCTGTGACATGGGGTTAGCAGAAATGAGATTTGCATCGTCCCCCTTTTCAGTTGTTGCATCTTGTCAGTTATTAAGGCAGCTTTGCCCCCAAATGTCTGGAGATATTTTTACAAGCTAGTCCAGTGAAGGAAGGAAACTCCAGGATGGAGCAACTTCATCTGTGAATGCATCAAAGGGAAGTTGGAGGGAGTCTGATCTGTCTATGTGATGTTAAATGCCTAGGGGCAATGAGTGAGTCTGTGTTTGGAATATATGAACAAATAGAAAAGTGTCAGGCCAGGCAACATTTTCAAGCTCTTCAGCTACCTTCACTGTTTGAATTATAGGGAGCCTATGGGCTTTGACCCTCTTTTTATTATATGAGTGTTTTATTCTTACATTTCTATCCCACCTTTCTGGCATACACAGATCTATTCCCTACTTTCTCTTATCAAAAAATCTGGTGAGGTAGATCAGAGTAAGAGTGACTGGCCCAAGGTCACCCATGGAGTTTCATGGTTCAGTGGGGACTTGAACCCAGCTCTCCCAAATCCCAATCCAGGGTAAAGTGGAGATTAGAGTAATGTAGTAATGTAGTTGGGCATTAATTACCTGGCAAGCATAGTCAGTACTGAAGAAAGCTGGGAGTTATAGTTCAGCAATACCTGGAAGCCTCATGATTCCCATCTCTGCCTTAGACATTATGCAGTGGGCCCTTGGTATGTGCTGGGGTTTGGTTCCAGGACCCATCATGGATTCCAAAATCCATGTCATCTGCAAAGCAGCTGGAAACCATTTTATTTTATTTTGCCCATCTGTTTCACCTCATAGACAAGTTGGAGCAGGTTCAGAGGAAGGCAGCAAGGATGATGATGATGATGATGATGATGATGATGATGATGATGATAGAGTTTATTCATATCTTCCCGCCTCTCCCAATTGGATCGAGGTGGGATCACAGCAAAGTTTAAAAAATACAATTAAAACATTACAACATCAACATTACAAATCAACAATGATGGGGTCAGATGCTCTCGTTCCATACAGAAACAGTCTGTAATTCATAGAAGGTCAGGTGGGTATGCACGTCAAAAAAGCTCTGTCTTTACCACCTTCCTGAAAGTTTCCAGGGATGTAGCAAGGTGGATCTCCTCTGGGAGTCCATTCCATAGTCTGGGGGCAGCTATACTAAATGCTTTTTGGGAAGTAGAAGCATATTTAGATGCTGGTACCTCTAACAATTTCTTCGGATTGTATAGGCAGATTGTATAGGGAGAGGCATTCCCATAAGTAACTTGGGCCCAAGCTATGTAGGGCTTTAAAGGTAATAACCAACACCTTGAATTGTGCCTGGAAGCTAATTGGAAGCCAGTGTAGATCTTTCAGAATTGGTGTTATGTAGTCAAATCTCAAGGCTCCGGTGACCAACCTGGCTGCCACATTTTGCACTAACTGGAGCTTATACAAGGGTAGCCCCATGTAGAGCGCATTGCAAAATCAAGACAAGAGATTACCAGAGCATGTACTACAGCTTCAAGGTCCTCTTGGTCGAGGTAGGTGTGACAAACAACGTTTCTATTGTGGCAGGCACTTGGGACTTTTGTTATCCCACCTAATTTATGTGAAGGGCCCCAAGATACTCTCCTATGATGGCCCAACACCCCTGAGTTTCTAAAGATCAGTAGCGTGGTTTGATTTCAAAACACAGGCCAAGTGGATATTCAAACAAGAATAAAAGTTTATTTTAAAACAGAATGGAAAAAAGGTAACTTGGGCCCAATACAGACAGGCCAAAAAAAAGCTGCTTCAGGTCACTTTGGAGATATGCTGTTATAATGTTGTGTGCATCCTAAGAGTCCAGAAGCTGCACCAAAGCTGTGCTCCAGTCCTTAGGACTGGATCGTGGCTTTGGTGCAGCTTTCAGAGTCTTAGAACACATGCAACATTTAAACAGCATGCCTCCAAAGTGACCTGAAGCAGTTTTATTTTGGTCTGTTGGTATGGGGCCATGAAGTTGTTACTGTGTCTTTCTTGGTTACATATATACAGGTTTGTTCTTAAATCCCAATTAATAACTCAGACACACAGGCCGAATCCATGTACTGTATATATAATGCCTATTCTCTGCTTCCCCTGATGGTAGGACCATGCCTAATGGTTTGAAGTTACAGGAGAATACAGTTGGCCCTTCTTATACATGGATTTTTTGTTACATATACATGGATTCAAGCATCCACAGTTTGAAAATGTTCCCAAAAATTTACATTTCAAATATCAAGCCTTGATTTTCCAATTTTTATAATGAACACCATTTTTCTATGTCATTATATTTAATGGGACTTGAGCATCCACGAACTTTGTTATCCATGGAGGATCTTGGAACCAAACCCCAGAATATAACAAGGATCCACTGTATATTTTGATTGAACATTAGAAGGATCTTCTTGGCGGTAAGAGCAGTTCAGCAATGGAACCAATTGCCTAGAGAGGTGGTGAAGTCTACTTCTCTGGTCATCTTCAGAAAAAGGCTGTATGGACTGGAGATATTTCATCTGGAGATCATGGAGCAGGGAGTTGGACTAAGTGACCCATGAGGTCCCATCCTATTCTATGATTCTGTGAAACGTTATGTTAAGAGCCTATTTCAAAAAAAGATCCAAAAGGAGCTGTCCAAAGTGCTGGACTTCAGTTTTACCCAATAAATCCAGAAATTTGGATCACTCCTTTAAAGCTTTGTGTAACACGCAGCATGGACTCACCGCCCCAACTGACAGCGTAGCCATCAACCTCCATTGGCTGCACCAGCTTTCAGATCTCTTTCTTCTTTTATTATCCAAGTGCCACACATAAGTTATACCACGTCTGCCTGATGGGTGACAACTAACGATTAAGCTGTCACATTGATTAAAACGAGCAGAACTGATATCGCACATCAAAAAGAGCAATGTGGCAACAGGATCATCACAGGACCATGGAATTTTTTTTTAAAAAGAAATTGCTGCAAAGGGAAGGGGGATATATTAAAATACCCTTTTGGTGCATCATTGGAGGCCTTAGTAACACCACAAAGGTACACGGTGGAGATGTAGATGCTTGAAATGATCAGTTTTGGAAGAAAGAAATGTATCAGAAAATGAATATGAAGTTTTTTGGGAGGAGAGCTCCTTCATCATTTTTCTTTCTTAGGTCAAGCTAACTTAATCTGAGCTAGCTCATCCCAAGGGATCAAATTTTCAATCTTCATTTTAATGCCAGGTCTCACCCTTCAGGGACATAGCTAGGATTTTAGGAGGGGGGGGGGGGGTACAGACTAAGTGCCACCATTATAATGGGGCTTGGATGTGGCGGCGCAGCAGCACACACCATTCATTTTTCTAATGGAAGGGGGGGGTCCGGACCCCAAGAACCCCGCCCCCCTTGGCTACGTCCCTGCACCCTTGGAACAAGTGAAGCATTTTGGTGGTTACGGGAGGATCAAAATAGGGAATAGTTCACCCTGATTACTAACCTGCAGAACCCAGACATTTTGCATTGTGGTCTTTCCCAAGGAGTCACATTATTTAATGATATGTCCAAAGTATGACAGACTCAGTTTAGTCATCTTGGCCAACTTGGCTTCTGGTGAGCCATTAAATGGGAGCTGAAGACCAAGACATTCAGAAAGTAACAGGTGAAGGTGGGTGGAGTTGAGAAGTTTGGTTTGAAAGTGGGACGATCCAGGTTTTAAGCCCTGGGCCTGCCATACAATTGAATTTGATGAACAAGCTTGAACCACTCACTAATAATATTATATTGCCATATAATCCAGTTCATTTAAGCCTCTGTGCTTTTATTTATTTATTTTTTGCAGGAGTGTAAGCCAAAAATGTGGAGAAGTGTAGTAGTTCAAAAGGAAAACACTCTTTTAATACAAGATGTCCAAGAAGAAGATGGTGGAAATTATACTTGTGAGCTCAAGTTTGAAGGAAAGCTAATAAGGCGAACGACTGAGCTGAAAGTTACAGGTAAGGAATTGTTTGAGATGGAATCACAGTGAATTAACATGAAACAGGAAAAGTTGGCTGTGAGAAATAATTATTTAAGACTATTTGTGAATCAATATTAACTTTAAAGTAGTTCTTTAAATTTACAAAACATTAGTACCACAGATGTAAAGGATAATTCAGAAGCAAGTCAATAGAACCAGAACAGAGACTTAAATGTGACTAAATCAAAAACTTCATGAACATACTTCAAATTTGAAAAGAAAAAAATAATTAGGAAACCTAATGTTTTGACCTCCCTGGATGCAAAGTAATAGAACTAAGAGTCATGATTCTAAAGAAAATCAATTCAGGGTGATGAATGAAGAAAGCAGAACAAGAACTTGTATTAATGCTTGATTGTTTCACTGTGACTTTGAACAGAGTCTAAGAGTTAATTACTTATTGCCATGATGTTTTGGTTACCAACAACAGCTTTGTTAATTACCAGTATTAATAACATAATTGTCACCATCAATACTTCCTGCATCTGATTCTGTTCCAACCTCACTTTCTGTCAACAATGTACACAGTATATATTTGAGCTGAACCTTAAATATTATTCTTCATCAATTTGAGGAAGTGTATTGCAATCTGCAGAAGATCATTCTGAAGTCTGTTTGTTAGTCTTAAAGGTGTCGCACAATTCTTGATGGGTTTTGTGCATATTAGAGAAACACATGCTTTGTCATTATCGTCCACATTTACATGGTGTGCTAGTTAATAACAAACATATATTGTAGATTATCTCTTTGCATGTAAGTGGAGTGCTCGCTTTCTACCTGTAACTATCTCATCTCGCTTTCACCTTTGAAAAGTGATGCAGAAAGCTGAAACTAAACCATTAGCTAATACAAGGTCCTACATCTTTCTTCTATTGATTTTTATTTAAAAAGGAAGAAACCCAACACTAAGCTAGAATATCAGTTAAATACACATTTTATTAAGAGAGGGCTCTAGTAGTGCAGCAGTTCTTTCTCCTTTTTGCTGCCGAGGATTATTGCACAGAACAGGGTTTCTGAACTTTTGGCCCACCAGATGTTTTGGACTTCAATTCCAAGAATCCCTGACCATTGTTCATGCTGGCTGGGATGTTTGTTAAATGAAGTTTAAAACATCTGGAGGAGCAAGACACAAGTATTTTAAGTTATACAAGAGGCTAAAACAAATTCATTTACATTCATCTGTGATTTGGGATCTGTTTCCCATGGAAGTCCTTTTGTTAGCATGTGGCCTCTACAGCCCTATGCCCTAATCATATTGGATCCACCCAATTGTGTTTCATCTGCTGAAAGAAAGTAAAGGAGAATGGTGCTATTTCCCCCTTTTAAAGCCATTGAGCAGCTGTTATCTACTTTTTATTTGTAACCAGGGGTTTGCATAGTATGAAGGTACGAGTCATAGCAACCATGTTGAAACTAAGCAGATTTGCGTCTATTCACTGTATGGATAGAGGACTGTGTGTTGCCTTGAGTTCCCGGGGGGCGGGGGGGGTGAGATCTAGATATAACCAATAATTTAATTTATTCCATTGTGGGGAGAAAACATTAGATAATTTAATATCAAATACAGTGACTGCCTTTTATCTTTATTGAACATGTCTGCCCAATACAATGGTTGGGTCTAGAATATGCATTCTTGTGGATCGCTCTGGTTTCATGACTCAAATGTCTGATTTTTTTGTCTGCCTTTTCTAAAACTACAGCTGAGTACTTGCTTCCACAAACTTCCATAGATCAATATTACTGTTATCGGGCAAAAGTTATCCCCTTTCCCCCAACTTCCGCTCCTATTTTGCTGAGAGTGTATTTCATCCCTTTTTTGTGTCTTCTCAGCCTGCTCTTGTTCATCATTTTAAAATGTCCAGTCCTCCCTCCTTCCCATCGAAAGCAGCATGTGCAAGAGTCATTTACTTTGGCCATGACAAATTATTCCACTCAATTACATCAGTGGAATACTTCTGCTTGAGCTCCCTGTTCACTTAATCTCTCTTAAATCCCATTAATTCCTTAATTTTCAAATTGTGCCTGCTGTTATTGCTAGAAAATTTGTCTTGGTGGTTGCTCCGTACTGGATGCCCTTATCAGCTGAAATAATCTGTCCAGGTTTCATTTCAGCCAGACTCAAATTGTGCTGAAATATCATTTTCTATATTAGATGAGGGGGGAGGAAGTATGTCTTCATCCTTAGCATTTTTATCATGTCGCAATATCAAAGTAAAATCCCACATTGAGGACAAGGAAGATCAGTTGACATGAGTCGCTTTCATCATGGATGGGACCACCATTTTCAGTTTCTTCTCTAGCTTCTCTTTCTTTCAAGCAATAAAATGTAAACCATGCATTGAGTTCCAAAAACTACATACCAAGCTCTCTTTTCCTTTTATATGTCTACTAGAATGTCAGTGACATATTTCATTGATGATGGGGCCATCAGTGGCTGCTAGGCAAGAGTGGTTTGAGTGTTGAGTGGTGTCACCTCCAGCATCCGAGACACTATATCTCTAGGTATATTAGTGTGTGGTAGAGGGTGATGTTGCAACCATGTGTAGCTGGTGAACTTCACATAGGTTGATATGGGCCAGAGTGCTAGATTAGATGGACCTTTGGAAGAGATGTAAAGTCAAGTCGATAGACTGGGATTCAGGTTGTACTCAAGTCACTTCAGTGACTCAATTTAGACTCGACTCCACAATAACGGATGCACTGACTTGATTCAACTCATGACTTGCATATTTTTAGTGCCCAACTTGCTAGCATTATTCATTTCAAGCAGCAGACAGACCTGCCACCAGAGTGTGGGGCACATTTCTTGGAGGGAACAGCAAATGTGTTAGAAAATAGGCTAGAGGTGGACAGATTCATCTAAAGCTTTTCAAAAGCTTTAGAAGGTTCATCCAATGTGCGATAGTGACAGGCTGCTGAGTAGACCTGAACCCCTGCCTCAAGCCCATTGCATATGCTATTCCCCTCTAAGAAACACACCCCACCTCCTTTTTTGTTTTTGTTTTTGTACTTGGGACCACCTGAGTACTGTAGAATAAGTGGGCATAAATAATTCCTAATGATCATATAAAATAGCATTATGTTATGGCTACAAAAATTATTGGACACAATAGAGATGGATAAGCTTACAGCTTACGTGAAACAAAAAGACACTGATAAAGTCGAAAGAGATTGGTATCTGATAGTACTGTATCATATTATAAATCAAGATGGTTGTAAGGAAGTTGGAAAGGTGAAGAACTGAATGTTCTACAAAATATGGAAAATTTATTTTTTTATTTTCTTTTATTACTTTTATTTAAATAATTAGCACATTTAAGAACATATGAAATTTCAGACGTACTTTCAAATTAGATTGCTGATTTCTGTATGCAAACAGACAGTAAGGGAACAATAAGCATAAGGCGGGAATGGGGCAGGAGGAAGTTTTTTGTGCGGAAAATACTACTGAAGGGGATATGTATGATGTGAAGTATGTAACCCAGACAACAATTTCAAGAATCGAGACTTTTTATTGTAAAATAATCAAATAAAAAGAAAAGAAAAAAAGAAATAGCATTATGTTGAGTCTCTGCTCCATTTAGCTCTATTTTGTCCAGGGATATAAATTCTTGTATGTTTGTTTTAAGGGAGTTATATCCTGCTTTCTCCCAAAATGGGATTCAAGGTGGCAACAGATTTCCCCTGCAAGAATGAATAATATTAAACATTATTATCATCACAGAATGATATTACAAGTTTTTAAAAAATATTATTCACACATTGGCACAAAGCTTTCCTAATGAACATAAGAAATAGCATTATGTTGAGTTACTGCTCTGTTTAGCTCTATTTTCTCTCCTTTTTTTTTTGCCAAAAAACAAATCCCCAAACCATTAGCCAAAAAGCTTGTTTTTTGTTATAAAAAAATAAACTTGTTAGTGCAAAAATGCAATATTTTCTGTGATAAGACTTTCCCCCTCCTAGTCTTGAAGTGAAAAACATCTCACACTAGTTCACCATGTTCTCAATGAGATGTCTCTACCCAACAAGACACACATCTCACCAGGGGTAGGAAATCTTGGGTGCATTGCTTACATGTGTGTAACTAGCAGTAATTTTTCAAGATTTCAGACCAATCATCTTCTCGATATATATTTCAAGATGCCAGGGACATTTTGCATGCCACATCATACCATATGATTAAGCAATAGTCATAGCAAATACATTTCTATACCACTTTTCAGTGCACTTAAGCACTCCCTAAGCGGTTTACAATGTGTAAGCCAATTTCCCCCAACAAGCTGGATACTCATTTTAGCAACCTATGTAAGGATGCCAGGCTGAGTGGACCTTGGAGTCCCTGGGATTGAACTCACAACCTTGTGGCTGTGAATGGCTGCAGTACAGGCATTTAATCACTGTGCCACCAGGGCTCCCTATGAAATTAAATCATTGTTCAACACTTCTGATAAAAACATAGGAAGATACCTTTAAATAAACCAGGCTATTGGTCCTGTTAATTCAGCATCGTCTATCCTGACTGGCTGTCGCTCTCCAAGGTTTCAGAATGAGATTTTTCCCAGCCCGATCTGGAGATGTCCTACTGAGGATGGAACAAGCTTGTTTTCTTCTGCTCCAGAGTCTAGGACACAGTGCAATGCATTCAAACTCCAGGAAAAGAGATTCACAGCTTTTAGAGCAAATGGAACTGCCTTCTTGCTTTGTGTAGTGTGGGCATGTGGACAAGGCTGCCCATCTTCTTTCAAATAATAAACTACCCACAGAAGGGACAAGTAAATTAGCAGTGTAAGCAGCTGTGGGTTTTTATTTGTAGGTAGGTAGCAGCAAACATTTTAACAAAACAACTAGCTCAGCAAATCAAACTGCTATTGACAAGAAAAGGTGACAGTTTTCTGAATGATTCAATAAAAGCTGCTCTTTAATTGTTGGTACCCAAGTCAATAAGAATAGGAGATACGGCTGTTGGCCAAGAGGGAACTGTTTGTATGCTCATTGATGTGCAATGATTCTAGAAGACAAATGGAGGGAAGTTGGGGGTATTATGCCAGATTTCCCTTAGAAGTACTGTAAAGACACAATGAGAAATGTAGCAATATGCTGCAGTCTATGAATTATAGATCACGCAGCTACTCCAAGTGCTTTGCTTTACAGCTTCCCAAGTTGCCTGTCTGTCTCGTGAACATGCAAAGTAATTAGAATGGCAAATAATGTTCTCTTTCATCATAATGTGATGGCTTCTTCCATCACTTTCTCCATGCGATCACTTAGAGAGAAAGAGAGAGCAATTTGGTTATCTAATACAGACTTTCAGCCTTACGGGATTTACTTTGTTTTTCTCTGAGATCCGCCAGCCAGGATGTGATGCAAAAAGCATGCACTTAGAATAAAGGAATGCTGAACCTGGAGCCTAGAATACCCTGAGCATTTTCCATTTAACCAGCCTAATTTGAGATGCAGGGGCTTGGAATATGTTCTAGCAGTTATGGTTAAACAACTGAGAGTCCAAAACCCTCGCCAATCTGTGGCTAGTCACCCAAAGGTCTACTGATTGATGCAAACCTATCTTCTGCCTGCTTGCATAGTGGTATTCAATATTCCTTTCCATGTCGACTCCTCTGCCAGTGAGATCTCCACACCAGTCTTAGAAATTGATTGCATTGTTTGTTGGTGGTGTTGTTGTTCAAGAGGAGGTTTGTCTTTGCATTCCCCCTGAGGCTGAAAGGTTGTGGTTTGCCCAGGTCACCAAGTGAGTTTCAAGGTCCTGGGATATATTCTGGAGTCCATATAATCATAGAGTTGGAAGAGACCGCCACGGCCATCCTGTCCAACCCCCCCTGCCATGCAGGAACTCACAAAGCACCTTTGACAGATGGCCATCCAGGCTCTGATTAATGACCTCTGATTTTCCACATTTAGGTGCTTGGTGATTGGTCCTCCATTTACAGTGCTCTCTGGTCCAGTCTACTGAATTTCAGCTTTATTCGGAACATTTCTAATGTTAATTGTGAAACGGAAGCATACACAGTTTGGCCAGAGTCCTGCAAAGATTTCTAGTTTAGCTCCTTAGCTTAGAGGCTTGTCTACATCATTAAAATCCTCCTCATTCCTGTCAATTAGTCTATGATCCAGCCACATGCAATTCTCAGGAGTTTGGGCTTTGTGTGGTGAGGTTGGAGAAGCTCCAGAGAAAAAGGCTTCACGTTTTTCACCAGAGTATCTGGGAGTATCCATGAGGGTGTGTGGCTGTCTGCTTGTTGTGCACAGATTTGCATTGCTGTACATTTTTGACAGTGAATAGATGCAAATAGATGTGAATATGTGGGGAACACTGAGGGGAAATTAAACATGACAAATGTGCAAAAATCCTCAGCAATTTGCATAATACACTTATGTGTAGAGTAGACCCTAGTCTATTGAGGTGTTAAAATGATGTTGTTTTGAGGTTAAAATTATGTTTACTATGAAAGCTCATGCTGCCAACTTCTTTCTTTCAGTGAGTCATAAAGTGCTACAAGATCTCTCTACATACTGATTCTGCAGACTAATATGGCTATGTCTTTGAATTCTATGTTTACTTATTTTCTTTGAATTCTATTCTCCTTATTTTATTTGAAAAAAATATTTGCGTGTAGCATATCAGGAAATTCAAGATAAAAACCCTTCTTCCTAACATGCTAGCTTTCTGTGCTTGTATGTATGTATGTGGGAAGGCGCATTCAGTCCTAATAGCTCTCCATCTGCACTTTGAATTAGGACAGCCCAAGTAGAGGCTTACCGAGTCAGTGAAAACTAGACCTCACTTAGCCTGGCCCTGCTGTTTTGCTTATGAGACGTGACAAGATCAAAGCACACAGTGGTATCGCTGCAGGCGACATTTGTTTTCCTATGATGCTCGCCAACATACAGACACTAATAAATTGCAGGTGCTGTTTTTGTCCTTTGCAATTTGAAAATTGAAAGGACAGGTGAAAAACACACAAGCATGCTTCATCTCCTTGAGTAGCAAACATTTTGTAGGTTCTTTGCAGACACATTTAGCTGTCTCATCAATTTGCTTTCTTTATTCTCCATTCTTGGAGTCTGCCTTCCATGGAGGCTGGGGATGGCAGTGTCAGTGAGGAAATGAATATACTCTGTGTTTTAGTCCAAGATTTCATGAAGTTATCCATAGTGCTGACACTTAACATAAGTTCAGCACCTTTATATTTCCTTATATTTAACAATTTTGAACTAAAATCCAAAGTTGATGCACACCCTCTCATTGGTTTTAGAACCATCCACCTTCAGTGCTCATCTTCTTTCGCTTGGAGAACCTGTATGCGACCTTTACTCATCTGAGGCATGTGCTAATGTTCAGACTGAGCTTTCTCTAGATTACTGAGGCTGCATCTGCATTGCAGAAATAATGCAGTTTGACACTGCTTTAACTGCCATGGCTCAACGTTATGGAATTCTGGGATTCCCAGAATTCCATAGCATTGAGCCATGGCAGTTAAAGGAGTGTGAAACAGCATTATTTCTGCAGTGTAAATGAGTTCTATGAGTCCTGTCAAAATGTAATACAGCATTTTCCCCACCCTATGTCACAAACAGTAACTTCATTGCCACAAAACAAGAAGAGAAACAAAAACACGAAGAGATGCTCATGTTGCTGCGGCTGATAAAAGGTTAGGGAAAATCTTTGAAAAAAATCCTGTAAGGTTTTGTGTATGCCCTCTTACCATTTGCTGCAGTGCTAAGAGAACTATATATCTACATCTATATCTGTCTGTCTATTCATTCTTTCTCCTAACAAGACATCACTTTCCAGCACTGTGGGGATCTCATGACTGGCAGCCAGTGTTTTTATATTCTCCCTTGTTCAGGACAGACCACTTAATATTTAAAAGCTGTGCTACTTTTTTCAGCCCTCTAAATAGCTTTATTTGCTTTCTCTGCTCTGCCTGTGTCCTAGCTGTTACAGATGTTGCTGTCATATCTGATAAAGTGTTTGTAAGGCTTACACATTATACTGCGGTGCTGTGAGTGTGCGAGTTCTCCTAGCTGTTTGTCTTGGGCACTGGAAAAGGAAAGATTTCCTTATTGGGATGAGATTCTAGGGCACGGGTGTTTCATCTCAAGACAACACATACACACCCCAATAATTCATCCACACCTGACATTCCATCAGCATCAAGAGATGAAACTCAGAATGCTCCAGTCTTCATAATACAGCAATGAAAAGCCATGGGTAGTAAGGCAAATCTTTACGTTTTTCAACTTCGCATTCAAGAATGAGTAATTTCTGTAGTTGTCTCCCTGCTGTATGAAAGCATGAAGATTTCTACACAGCTTTCAAGAAATATGGAAACATTTCAAAATGTAGTATATTTAATATTGTGATAATGATCAAGTAGTGGTATTGGAACAGAAGGGGAACAAATGAAGAAGGCCAGAAATATTAACGTATTGGACAGAAAAAGGTCCAGCAAGTGCATATTTTGTTATATAAGTTGTTGTTATATTGTTATTACTGTCAGGATTGTCATGTGTTTTATTGTTTAGAGTTTATTGTCAGTGTATTGTGATAATCTATGTGTCAGTGTATTTGTTATGTTTTACTCTATATGTTTTGTTTTTGTCTGAGTGTTTTTTAAAGATGATAAACTATTCACACTTTGGGGGGTCCTTTGAGGAATTCTTTCATGCAGACATGATATTTTTACACACACACCCTTTTCCAGAAACTGTTTCTTGTGCAGAATATATGTTTTGCTTGGGGGGAAATCACCTTGCCATTGTTTTCTCCATTGTTGTTCCCAGAGTGTCAAGGAAACACTTCTTCACCTGAGAAATAAAAAAACTAACAAATACTCTTTCCATTCATAGATAGCTTACTTCTCCCAGGTGCATGAAGTAGACCTAAGTCTATGAAACCATGCACTACTTCTTTGGCACAGTTAGTCTCAAAGCTGCTAAACGCTCCCTCTGCATACATGCATTTCCATGTGTGAAAAAAGAAGGAAGTCTTTAAACCCTTGCAAAACAAGGACATGAAGAACTGTAGGTGGGACTCACAGAAATGCAAGAATATTGAAAAAATTCATAATACTTAGTAGAAAACATGCAGGAGTAACTCTGTTGGCCATTTAACAAATACAAACGAAAATCCATCAGTGATGATGTTATTTGCTAACCAAAATGCACAATATACACAATGCACATTGAGATGGTGTCTCACCTCTCAATGATTGCCTTAAAGCAGTAATGGATTGGATGACAGAAAACAAATTGAAGCTGAATCCAGACAAAATGGAGGTACTTACGGTATTGGCTCCGAACCCACGCATCGGGATATAACCCCCAGTCCTAGAAGGGGTCAAACTCTCCTCAAACGACTGTGTTCACAGTCTGTGGGTGCTCCTAGATTCGTCGCTTCACATGACAAATCAGGCAAATGCAACGGTCAGGAGTGCCTGTTATCAGCTTCATCTGATATGCCAGCTGCGCCCTTTCCTGGAAGTCAGGGACCTTGAGACCGTAGTACATGCGCTGGTAACCTCACACCTTGATTTCTGCAATGCACTCTACATGGGGCTACCTTCGTGCTTGGTCCGGAAACTTCAATTAGTTCAGAACATGGCAGCCAGACTGGTCCCTGGTACATCCAGAAGAGACCATATAACACCAATCCTAAGATCACTCCACTGGCTGCCCATCAGTTTCCGGGCCCAGTACAAGGTGTTGGCTATCACCTTTAAAGCCCTAAATGGCTTGGGTCCAACCTATCTTCAGGACCGCCTCTTTCTATATAACCCTCCCCGCACACTTAGATCCTCAGTGAAAAATCTGTTACAGCCTTGCAAAACAAGGCTGTCTACGACCTCCCAGAGGACTTTTTCAGCTATTGCACTCAGATTGTGGAATGGCCTGCCAGACGAGATCCATCAAATTACTACCCTAAATAGCTTTTAAAAAGCTATAAAGACGGATCTCTTCCGGCAGGCCTTTCCTGATTAGTCCCCTGGCCATCAGAAGGAAAATCTAATTGCTGACCTCTGACTTCACTACAGTTTATTGAATTGTTTTTAAGTATGCTTTGTTTTAAATTCCACATTGTTTAATTCTATTTTAAGAGAGGGGAGGGTTGAGACTTTGGACTGTATATTTAAACCTTGTGAGTCGCCCCGACTGCATTTTGTAGAGAGGCGGGATATAAATAAATTTTATTTTTTATATATATTTTTATTTTATTTTATCTTTTGTATGATCCATCATGGCTTCTTCTTCTGTTTTTTTTTTTGGGGGGGGGGGATATCAGTAACATTCATTCACTTTGAGCTCTTTATGAAGACTGTCAGGTTGAAAAACTGTTCACTTCAGTGCAATTAATCAGTTCAGTGATTTTATGTTGCACATTGTTGACATTTATAATAATTACCCAGGAAGAGACTGAAGGCCATCAATTGTTGATATCTAATTGATGTTTGGCTGGTTTGTGCATACATGCACAACACTTCTTTTCTTTGTAGTTATTTACTGTACGTTTATACTATCCTCCTATAAATGCCTCTTCAAAACAAGCCCTATTGAATTCAGAAGAGCCTACTTCCAGGAAAAGTACTGTAGCTTTAATGACTGACAGCATGATAAGCTATTAATGGAATATAGCTAACTGCCACCATGTTAAGTGTAATTTATGCATGAGCTCTTATTTGCTGCAATTATCTTTCTACTTGACACTTTTAATGCAGCTGTAATTTTAATTGTATTGGTGTGGACTTCCATGGAATCAATTTTTGATGAAATGAAGTACATAAATAATTGTCCTAGCACTTCTTTACAGTGGGTCCTCCGTATCGGCTGGCAAAGCATCCACAGATTGGCACATCCATGGAAAACCCTGCCTCATTGCTGTCAATGGTGGCACTTGCATGCATCTGTGTTGATGCAGCCACATGCAAATTGGTGTCTATTGAAGGTAATGAGACTTGAGGTCCCATGTTTTTTGCATCCGCCGGGATGGTGGTGGTACGGAACTGAACTGTACCTATTTTATGATGTATCTAGAGAGAACACCTAATATAACTGGTAAATGACTGCCAAATTTCACTGAAGCTAAAGAGGAGATGAGGATATAAGTGTCTCTTTGTCATGACATCTGAATGTTCCTCTCAGTCTGCTTTTAATACCAGTGGAGAGCATGGATGTTTTACAGATGTGGACAAAAAAGTGTGGGGGGGGGAGAAAAAAGGCCACATTTTCTCCAAAACCACCACCAACAACAAACTTGATTTGAAAAGTCAGACTCCAGATGTACAGTGAGAGAAAAATGTTTTAAATTGTGTCATTTGTTGCAGGAGGACTAAACAAGTCAGTGTTTGCCTCCCCAATTAAGGGATATATCCACTGGTGGATCTTTCACACTGGCCATGTATCTTAAGATCTAATAATACTGCCAGAAAGGTCTGAAAGGCAAGACCAGAAATACAAGGCATGTCCAAGCATTTAGTGTTCATTCACTATGACTAGATTTATGGCTTCTTCCCTACTGGGCGATCAGTAGATTGATCTCCATTCAGTAGACCTGCTCAGGTGTTCAGTATAGGAAGAAATGAACATGCCATGAACATAGGGAGCAGGATAACAGCACCCTCACTCTTGTCTCTCTCTGTTTATACCCTCCAGCTGTCTTGATTTAGCAGGGACAGTCCCTATTAAATGTCTGCCATCCCACTTTTTCAGCTGCTTTCAAAAGTGTCAGTGGAGGGTGAGAAGAGGAGAGGGAGATCTTGCCCTTCCCAGCAGGCTCAGGCAAAAGCAAACTGTTGCAGCTTCTCCTAGTTTATGTCGTCTTCCTCATTAATAACTTTTGCCATCTTCTTGACCACACTCTGATGTTGCTTGGCCACTCATATGCTGGTTTTCATCTGTAGGTAGCAATGCACTGCCATTACGTAGGAGTATCTTAGGCAACTAGAAACCTAATCTTTGATTTCCTAAATATCTTGCACATGGAACAGAGGCTCCCCTTTTCAGACTATTGCTCTACATGTGAAGCAAATAGCAGCAAAGAGAGTGAGATTAATTCCTCTGTTTAGAGAAATAAGATTTAATTGAGAAGATTTTTTTCAAGTATGATTATTGTCTTATGAATCCTAAAGCTTTTCTGCCCCTGTCCCCCCCCAAAAAACCCATAAACTAATGGTAAAGTGAGAAGCTGTACACCAAAGAGCACAATGAATTATTTTTTCAGTATCACAGGCGGGTTACAGACCGCCTATTTGGGGCGGGCTGTACCCGCCCCTTTCCCCAGTGTATCGGGGCCTCAGCGGCCAGAACGGCAAAACGCCGCTTCCCCGCAGCCTGAAAAGGCTTCAAGCCCCAAGGACACCCCGCAGCGGCGGGGAGGGGGAGAAAGAGGCCGCTTGGCCCCTTTCTCCCTTGCTTCGCTGGGCGCAGCCGTCTGAAGGCTGCGCCCAGCGAAGCAAAGCGACGCCTCAAACCAGGAAGGAGCTCCAAAATGGAGCTCCTTCCTGGTTTGCGCAAAGGGCGCCCTAGGCGCCCTGGCGCGGAGCGAGGACATCACGTCCGCGCCGCCCCGTGTAGAGGCAGCGCGGCCGTGACGTCCTCATAACGGCGGCCGTCTGGAAAGGCCGCCGTCATTTTTTACGCACAGAGCGCATATTAGGGTTAGGGAGGTGCGGAAGCACAGCACCTCCCTAACCCTAGTACGCACTCCGCGCGTACTTTAGTGGCGGTCTATAACCCGCCACAGTGAGTAATGGAAGAAGTTACCGTTCTAGCCCTGTAACAAGCAACAAGGACAAGTTTCTTTTTCAAAAGAACTTGTAAAAATATGTTTTCAACCCCCACCTTTGAGAAAGCAGAGTAGGAGTTAGGTAACTAATTCCCTTTTCTGGTCAATTATAAAAAGGATGTATATATTTTTAAACATCTCTGTACACATCAGTTTTTGTATATTTAAAAGCAATTAATTCTGTACATATGGAAGAACTAAAAATATGTAACCACAGACAGCAGGTAAAATATATATTTATACTTTCTATATACCCTTCTGAGAATATTTTAATACACAAAAATGACTAATAACAGCAAGCTGAAAAATTCCAGCATTGTTAGCGGCCTGGTGAATCCAAATAAAATTGCAAAAATATGTAAAGAGTCACCAAATAAAATTTGAGATTGTCACGCACACAATGTTAAAGCCAGTCTGCTGGATTCTCCTCTGGTGATTCATCTCAGGAAGTGAAGCAACTTACAGAATGATGTCCAGTGTGGTATATTGGTTCAAACGGTAAAGGTATTCCCCTTGGACAAGGTTGTCAAGTCAGGTTAGCAGGGCATTTTTAAAAGTCATTGTTTCATGGAAGCTTTCCCATTGCATATATTATCGGTGTATGAATTGTGTTGAAAAAAGGGAGAGAAATATTGAGTTACAAATACATTTTCACACATTGGTATCTTACCAATTTTTAGCCTTCACAAAAGCAAAAAGGAATGGCAATGTGGAAGAGGTCTTAGGGTCTTAAGACCAGCAGATACTGCCTCTTCTTCTCTTCCTCTGTGGCCAACATAGTAGAGGGAGTGCCTTTCATCTGCTTCTGGACCTGCATAGTAATAAACCTGTACATTTGACCATATTAAACAGATGGACTTCCAGGGAAGATAACATGAAAAGTCAGTTTTAAAGTGTTGAATTATGGTCCAGTGGTGCCCAAACATTGGTCTTCCGGGTATTTTGGACTTCAACTCCCAGAAGCCCTAGCCAGCTTGGCCAGGCACCAGGAATTCTGGAAGCTGAAGTCCAAAACATCCAAAAGACCAAAGTTTGGGCATCACTAGCCTAGCTTGTGACCATATGATAATCCCTTTCATACATCACAATGTATGGGGGAGAGAGAAAAAGTGGTGAGATGTAAAAACCCTGAGAATTCTTATATAATGTCCCTCTATATTGTACTGTTTCTATTCCTTTTCACTGAAATTTCATTCATTTAGGGATCTCGTGGTACCTTTGAAACTAACAGAAAGGAAAACGCTGGTAGCATGAGCCTTCGCGTCTACAAAAGCTTGTGCTACCAGCCTCTTTCTTTCAATTAGTCTCAAAGGTGCTACAAGATCTCTTTGCACTCTGATTTTCCAGATTGATTCATTCATCTAGTCAATGCTTCAGCGGTTTCTAATCTGACTTTATGTTCTCGGTTCACCGATTAAATTGTATGTATCCATTGGGTCCTGTTGGGCGTCTCAAAGAAGGACTGGGTGTCCATTTGGACACATATATAACTTTTAAAATTCCTTGGAGATTAGAGGATTGGGCTTGATAAAATGGCAACACCTCTGGATTTGCAAAAGCAAAAAGGATGTCAAAGGGTGGACTAGATTATTGGTCTCTTCCAGATCTATCATTCTGTGATTTTAGGCCAGTCACTTTCACAGGAATGTTGAGAGGAAGAGCTTACTAGAGCTCAATTTGACCTTACTAGAGGAAAAACAGTTATGTCACTAATGTATTGTAATTCTTGTTTTTGTTGTGTGCCTTTAAGTAGTTTCCAACTTATGGCGACCCTATGATAGGGGTTTCTTGGCAACTTTATTCATAAGGGGTTTGCCATTGCCAGCCTCTTAGGCTGAGAGAGTGCAACTTGTCCAGGATCACACAATGGATTTCACATAATACATGTAACGAATATACAATTAAATAAGTATAAAATGGGAGTTGGTTTGCACAAAATCTGACCAGTGCTACAATAAAGGGCACGATAGTGGTAGGATTATGCCACCTTTCTCTCCTATAAATCATATTCAGTTTAATTCACAAGTGTTCATCACCTGATTTATATATGGATGCACCAGAATTAAATCATATCTTGCAAAATTCTTGTGGTGTTTCGTATTCTGTTCTCAAAGTTGAAAGAATCAGCCACACATCCATCTCCTGATCACACATTTCAGTTGCCAAGGTACTAGCTGTTCTTGTTCAAGGTCTATGGCCTATCCTTGTGTGAAGTCTTAAAATGTAGCCGCTTTGGAGTTAACCAAGCATTATAAAAAGCCCTTGAAAAATTAAAGAGATGGAAGAAAATGGTTTGTTTCTTAGTTTGGTTAGGTAAAGCTTATCAAAAATGGACTACATAATCTCCCATATCCTTTCCCTGTAGCGGAAAGAAAGAACTTTGCTTACAATAAATAAGGATTGCCATTGCTTAAATCAAAGGTCTGCAAAGCAGTTTCTGGTGTAGGGCTCTACATATATTTGTATGTTTTCAGATGCTTCTCAGGTGGCCATGTGGAGTAACCTGTTGCAAAGCATTGATCTGGAGCCAGGTTGAACCACTGAAATCAATAAGACTTGATTCCATTGTGACTGAATGACGACTCATTGATTTCGATGCATCAGTTTAAATATGGCTGATTTTGGGACCCATGCTATGTGTCTGCCGTGGGATGTATTTTGCTGTTGTATTAATTTGGTTAGCGTAGTATTATAAGTGTTCATGTTTTAGATGTTATATTAGAGTGTATTTATAGTAAAATATATGTGTGGAGTTGGGGTTGGTTGGGAGGGATGGGAGTTATAGTGCTGGTTCAAAGAGTTAAAGTTGGTTTAAAGAGAAGATAGAAACCAATTTTAAATGAGTTTTAAAACTTTTTGTAAACATTTTTTAGTTTGTTGTTATGGAAGCCACCTCGGGTCCCAGCCTGAAAGAAAGGCAGCATATGAATAGAATAGAATAGAATAGAATAGCTGTCTGGCTGAAGAATGCACAGATGTATAGGGGAGGATTTTTCCAGGGCAATCTCATGGGAAAAGAAAGAGACAAAAGTGAGCAGAGGATGGACATATAGGGATATATATAGGGATATTTTAATTTGTGAATGAATCAAGGTAAAGCCCTCAAAAGAATAGGATGGAGTCTTGCTTATTCTGTCCTTGTATTTATGTATTATGGTAGTTCTGTCTGCAGGCCTATTACTGTTAACTTCTCCAGTTGAAATAAAGTTTTGCTGTTTGAATTCAAGAGGCTGGTTTACTGTGGGGAGTGGGGAGGTCTGACCTTCAGTGAATGCCACTGTCCTAGATCTAAAGATTATTTGAGTTTTAACTAATGGAGCCTGGATTTTCTGAATTTTGTATCCTGCTGGATTTTAGCGGAAGTTAGGTAATAGCATTGCAATTCGCTGCTGAAGAGCTCAAATGCTGTAGTTCGGGGGGGGGGGGTGCACTAGAGCTAAGTATATCATCAAACTGTAGATCCAGGATTTTGGAGGATGAAGCCACATCAGCTAAAGTGGAATCAGACTGCTATAATTATGTAGTATATGCAGCGAGGAAGGAGAGCCGAGGCAGCCCAAGAGGACAAGACCCTTTAACATCCCAGGCCTCTCACAGCCTCCAGGTGTCCAGCGTGGGCGGTGAGGGTGCAAAGCCACCAGCCCCTTCCCTACATCCCCTGAACGGTGGCAGCGAGGAAGGAGAGCAGAGACAGCCCAAGAAGACGAGATCCTTTAACATCCCAGGCCTCTCACAGCCTCCAGGTAGGGGAGAGTTACTTGTGAGATTTTCTGCTTCAGATACCAGAATAACTTCACTGGCCAGGAAAACTATCCTTCTACCCTCAGGGATGGTAGGGACAGAAGGCAGCCGAGGTAGGCAGCAACAAGAGGGTGTGTGGCCAAGAGCACCTCCAGTGCGACGGCAGTGAAAAGGAACGCTTAAACAACTAAGAATGGAGGACTTATTATTACATAAAGATACAGAAAATACCTCTTCACATCATACTTCCACCCTGCTTACAAGCTTCTCTGATTCCCCTACCTCTGAAGAGGAGGTCCCTTCATCAGATGATGGAAATGATTATGAAATGAATATTATAGAGAACACAAAGGTGGATTTAGACTTGGTTGCCAGGAACTGTTTATTAACAGCTAAAACAGTCATCGCAATTTTTGAAAAAACTGATGAGCATCAATCAGTAAATAGATAGACTAAAGGACTTATTGGACAAATCAAACCAATACCAAAAATTGAGATAACAACTAACCATAATAAACCAGAACAACCCCAATACAGTCATGCAAAACATAATATAGCATATAATGCAAAGGCTAAAGATAAGCTAATACTTCAGCAAAATAGGATACTATTACAGGTGGCAACTAATTCTTATAATTGTGGCAGATTGTCCTGGACTGCGGCCAGCACACATCCAAACAAACGCTGATAAGGGCAGCCCAACAAGAAAGGAGCTGGGAGACAGTCTACAGACCTTTCTGTTAGTCTGAGAGAAGCACATCAGAAACAAAGCCAAGGTCAGGATACCAGAGTTCAGGGAAGTCAGTTCGGTCCAAGGTCAGGGCAGCCAGAAGGTAACAAGAGTCCAGTTCGTTCCAAAGTCGAAGGTCCAAGGCAACAAGGGTTCAAGGAAACAAGAAGCCAGTGCTGACAGCAATCACCAAGAAGGAAACTGCAATAATTGCTGGCAAAGGGTTGGCGTTCTCCAGCTGCTTAAATGCAGGATGCCCTCCCTGGTGCCAGCTGTGG
Organism: Sceloporus undulatus; assembly: GCF_019175285.1. NCBI lineage: Eukaryota > Metazoa > Chordata > Lepidosauria > Squamata > Phrynosomatidae > Sceloporus > Sceloporus undulatus. The sequence goes on along the minus strand of NC_056528.1, from coordinate 36,890,747 downwards.
CTTATCAACAGCTTGCTTCTCTGCAAGCCTCCCGGATTGACGCACGCAAGCACTCTCAGCTCTCCACTGCCTAAAGAAAGGAACCTCCAGGCTTGGTTCTTTCCCAGAGTCACCACTAGGCTGCTGAGCCTCAGGAGGAATCCCCACAGTGCTAAGACCTGGCTGAGCTTCAACCCCTGGGGCTGGGAGATCAGGGCTGGGATATGACAGTGCAAGATTAGGACCTGGTATAGCCTCCAACTCCTCTTGCACTTCAGAAGCCACAGCCTCTTCCTTGTTCTCCAAGTCCTGCTCTTGGCTGGCCATGACACAGATGGCATAATAAGCGAGCCATACTTCATTCATTCTCTTTACTCCTCCAACAAAGGATGTACTCCAACGAGCTCCTTGAGATATACTGGTTACCTATGCGGAACAGATCTGAGAGAATTGTACTGGTATTTAAGAATTCTACTATATCCACATTGATTTTTGACAACAGAAGACTGTTAAAGAAATTCTCAATGACACCTGTACATGTTTTCCTTAATATCAGTGTCCAACCACTGCTAAAGACCATCTCTAGACATGAGGATGTACATCAGAGACGCAAACCCATCGATGAAGTTAAAAGAAGGATACAAATTCCAGACAACCTTCCATAAGATGAAGGAGAACTTGCTCAGATGTTTGGCACTCTTTGGTTAGAAGAACAACAGCATATATTGTGTAAATTGGAAACTGTTAAATCAGTGTTACAGTCTGTAACAGCCGCAACAAAGACCATCAGTGATTTGCTACCTTCCAGCCGTCTCTTAGCCGAACAACCAATGACTGTGTTAAAATGCCCTACTGGATGTCAGGATGAACCACTGACATCATTAATGTATATGTCCCCCAAACGTCCTATGGAATGCCCAACAGAACCCTTGATACCATTAATTCATCTGTCTCCCAAATGCACTGCGGACTGTCCAGATGAGCCTTTAATATCACCAATGTATAAGTCTCCTAAATGTTCATCTCTACCTAAGAATAAAAAAAGGAGACGCTCTAGTTCGAATACTTTAAACACAGCACCACCTAAACAGCCTGACGGATATCCAATTAACCAAATTGGAGAGACAGGAAATATAGTAACTGAAAAACCAGGTGATATGGAATTTCAAGCTAATGCTTCTCAGGGATTGTCCACATTAATACCACCATCAACTCTAAATGATTGACAGCTAATGGACCCTACCTCTCTGACCCTCATTTCCTGGAATATTGCTGGATGGAATTCCAGAAGCAGAGACCCTTCCTTTAAGTCCTTTATCACCAGACATGACATCGTCTTTCTCCAAGAAACTTGGCTAGCAGAGGAATTGTAGGTAGAAGGTTATAAATCAATAGTATTAGATGCGGTACCAGGTAAAGGCCATGGGAGGTTATGTGGGGGATTGGGTGTGTTACATTACAGGTTCAGATCTCTAAGCTATCTACATTACATCAATATGCCTTGGCAATACTATTGCAATTTAAAAACAGTCAACTATACTTGATCAATGTGTATATCCCGCCTTTGCAAGGCCATTCAAAGATAAAATGTGTTTGGGACAAATTGAACAGCTATGTTAAGAACTAAATGGCTACAGCTCCAGCAGCACACTTTATACTAGCGGATGACTTTAACGCTAAATTTAATCGTCAATCATTATCCCCTACACCCATGCCCCCAATATTATGTCGCCAATCTAAGGATACATTCTGTGATTATAGAGGTTTGTCTTTGCTACGAACCTTTACAGAGCTAAACTTAGTTATTTTGAGTGGATGTCTAAATGATGATCACCCTGCTGAATACACCCACTGGGCTGGAGCAAGACCTTCAGTGTTAGATTACGTTGGGATCACACAGAATCTAATTTCTTATGTATTTAAATTTATTATTGTTAACCGTCCTGAAAGCGATCACTTTCCAGTTTTGTTACACTTGAAGCCATTTGATAGCCTATTTCTTCCAATCTGCCAGAATATTATTTTGCCCGGTGATTTTTGTCCTATCCGTATCAAATGGACTCCCCAAACATCAGAAGCACTCACTAAGTTCCTTAGCAGTGATATAATTAAGCGTCTTCACACTGCAATATTAGATGATAAAACAGACACTGATGTACTGACTAATTTCAATACCTTAGTAAGTTTAATTCAACCTTTATTAACTGCTCCTACAAATAATAGTAACAGACAAGAACCAAAAAATCGACAAAGTTGGTTCGACTCAGAGCACAGAAAGACATGGATCTCACTCAAAGACCTTTTCAACAATATAAATTTGAACCCAATGTACTACTCTGTGACAGATCTTATGAACCAAAGAAACAATATAAACAATTAATTAGACCCCCCCCAAAAAGGAGTGCCATTCAAGCATCTTGGGAAAATTTATTAACAGCAGCCAATGCGAACAACCCTAAAACCTGAGCAGGCAGGTTTTAGGGCCGGTAGATCAATCATAGACCATGCAATGGTATTACAACACCGAGTAGAGAAGTATTCTCACTCAGGACAACCTCTTTATGTAGCATTCATTGATTTTAAGTCCGCATTTGACACTGTCTCTAGACCTAGACTGTGGGAAAAATTAATGAATACTTCTATAGATAAATGCCTTCCTCTATTACTTGTTAAAATTCATGAAAACACTAGTCTGAAGGTAAGATGTAGTAGCCAAGGACATATCTCTAAGGAAATCCAAGTTAGGAAAGGAGTTAGGCAAGGGTGTGTTTTGGCCCCAACCCTATTCAATTACTATTCAAACTCGCTAATTTCCTTTCTGAACAACTCTTCCTTTCACCCCGCCCCAACTTAGCTAATAGACATATCAATATATTATTATATGCTGATGATGCAGTTATTTTATCTCTGACCCCCATAGGCCTTACGAGAGCCCTAAAATCTCTTGTTCACTATTGAGGAAAAATTAATAATAAATTTCTCTAAGACTAAGATCCTTACCTTCTCTAAATGAACTAAATTGAGGAATTAGATGCTGGAAAGGCAACTTATTGAACAGGTTAAATCTTTAAATCTTCAAATACTTGGGGATTGTATTTCAAGCTTCAGGGAGAAGACACACTCACTTAGATTATGTTATTTGAAATGCCCAAAGAACAGCAAATTCTATTCAAAATTATTTCTTTTCCAAGGGAGCCCAGTTTCTTCCTGCCGCAATTAAACTTTTCACAGCCAAAGTACAGTCACAATTATTATATGGAGCTCAGTTAGGACCATATAATGACATGACTGCCCTTGAACAAGTGCAAACAAAGTTTTTGAGGAAGATATTTCAGGTAGCTCTCTGTGTACCAAATGCTGTATTGCGAAGGGAAGCAGGGATTAGTAAAATTGAGACTATTCTGTGGATTAACATCTTCACATACTGGCTTAAATTAAATAAAACTCCTGGAGGATTAACACAGTTAATCTTGGTAGACAGTCATAAATCCTCTTGGGAAATAGCAATAATCAAGAAATTGAATCTTCTAGGACTTTCCAGGGATACCATCCTAAAGCTGGAAATAGATCAAGCAAAATTGGCTATTAAACAAAGGATCTTAGACATTGAAGACCAGATGGAAATTGATGCTTTTCCTAGACATATAGTGGTTAATAATCTAATGTTGGTCTCTTCCCCAGCTTTCTACTTATCTCATGTCACAATAACCAAATTTAGGAGAGCTTTATCTTTAGCTTGATTTAATGCTCTGCCAACAGCAATGCTAGAAGGAAGATATAGGATAGGAAAACACCTTATGAATCTTGGCTTTGCCGGTGCGATGGTGGTGTTATTGAAACGACAAAGCATGTTCTTTTGTACTGTCAATTTTATAAAGATATTCGCCATCAGCTGATTACACCTCTCCTAAATAAATACCCTGGTCATACTGACACTTTCTACTTACGTTATCTCTTGGATAACCGAAAACCAAATGTTCTTCACAAGGTGGCAAAATTTTGCTATATTGTATGTAAATTACGCCCCCCAACTGGTTGCCTGACAAAAGCTGAAATGTTTACAGCTGATCTGAAATTGTATCTGAAATTGTATAGACAATTTTTTAAATAACTGTACTGTGTAATTGTTATATTGTCAATTTTTGTATTGGTCAATGACCGAATAAAAATTTTACTTACTTACTATGTAGTATAAATATGCTTCAAGTCTCATTGTCTGACTTGAAAGGAGGGGAAACATTGCCTTCTCAGTATCCCACTGCTTCCTACCATAAGTAGTGGTAAAGGCTGCACATCTTCCAGGAGGAGAACATAACCTGTTGCCTGTCATCTGGCCCCTCTGGAGGGTAGATCTTCCTCCCTCCAGAGAAGGAACCACCATGGGAACACATTCACAATTCATTTAATGGCTCTGTGTGCTTATGTTTCTCTTTAACCTTCATCCAAGCAGATGGGGCATTATAGTCCCCCAGAGTCATCTTTTGTTGCACCATTTATACAGGCGTACATGATAGGCATTTTATAGCATTGTCACACGAAGAACTGTAAACAATGTCTGTGTGAGTTTCAGCCACTTGTCAAGTACAATAGTCCCCCCCCCCTTATAGACAGAAATAGTAGTATTTTTAAGACACAGAAATTGTGTTGGTTATGAATGATTGGACTGCAGCTCCGACATTCATTGTCACTGGCAAAGGGCTGAGCTTTGCCCTCTCCTGGTCTAAATGCAATTGTTACTCCCAGTAGTTAGTTGAATCAATGGGAATTTAATAAGTCACAACTTATGTAAGTTCTGTTGACTCATGATCTGCTCAGTGTGGGGTTTACAACTGAATTTAGGGCATAGACCACCCTTGGAAATCAATGGAAATTGGTTTTCAATTTTGGTTTACAGAATTACAAATTGCAAGTATAATACACAAAGCACTACTTGTAAAAAGCCATAACACACACCAGAAATGCACCAGAGCATCTTCAAAGCTTACAAACCACATCCTGATATTTTGAAGAGGGATGTTGTAAACTTCTGCAAGTGATGGACATTGTTAGTATTAATTATAATGTGAATTTGAATATATCGCAAAAGGCACAGGTAGGTGCTACAGGCCAGTTTGGGGGATTTTCTTTTCTTTTTCTGCATCATAACAAGAAATTGGATGGTTGAGGAATCTCAGTACAAAGTGACCTGGCTTCATTTGCAAACCAGGACTTGGTTGTCCACCACGTTTGACAAGTTCGCAAATGTTTCAAAGCAGTTCTTGGCATGAAAAAAAGTATCAAAAGATAGATTGGAGGTATATTTTGGGGGGAAATGCATTAAGAATGGTATATTTAAATATAAATTTTCAGAATTAAAGCAGAAATAGGATTGAAGATACAGCTGGAGTAACAACTGTATAAGTAACATGGACTAGAGAGAGAACAACATGCCCATACTTTCTCAGTATTTCTTGTTTAGTAGATCCACATTCATTTATATTTGACACTTAATTTGGCTTCTGACATCCAGAAGGCTGACTAGGGAAGGATATACCTGTTGTTTTTTCTTTCCCATTTTTAAAATGGGAAAGAAATTTATTTCCAGAGAATATATGAAGAAAAATTGTGATTATTGATATGCTATGATCAAAACAAGGACCAAAAAGAGGTGGCAACTTGTTCACTGCGTCTTACTCCCAGCTAAGTGGCTATAAAACTGCAGCCTAAAAGTGCTTGTCTTATCAGAAATTTAGGATATACTGGCTTAGATTATAGTTGACATAAACTGGGGACATGACAGCATTTCTCCATCTCAACATAGTGAGACTGTCCACCAAGGGTTTTAAATTTCTGATAGATATCTGGCCTCCAATATAAGACGGAGAAAGCGATCAGTCACGCACACAAAGCAACCACAATGGGACAGGCTAGTCGATCACAAAGACACAATCAACTTATCTATCCAACACAGCACAAATTACACTTTCCAATTTTGCTGTTTTACAGAAATGTGCAAAAACAACACATACGTTTTTAAAATGTACAAGGGTTTCTTTCTTTCTTTCCCTCCCTCCCTCCCTCCTTCCCTCCCTCCCTCCCTCCTTTCCTTTTGTTATATTGTCTCTTTAGCCGAATAACCAAATCAGGATGTCATTAACATCATTGGGAAAGTGAGGAATAACCATCTGTGTTTTTAACTAGAACAAGATAAGTTAAAGAATTCTTTGTACTCTCTTTACAAATACAATATTGCAAGATGGGGTATTCGGGATAAAGAAAGAGAAAAGGGGGAAAAGAAATGACAGGAGTTCACGATTTTTCTAATAAAAACAGAAAACGTAAATATAATGGAGTGCCATATAAGAAACTAGAAATAGATCTGTATTCAAAACAGGCTTGTCTGATTATACCTTAGGATTGTTTTGACAGTACTTTCAATAGCACTGTTCTGGTGTGGGTATTTTTAACCTACGCTAAGGGAAAACATTTTCAGGCAGTATTCAATACTTTTGAAGGAGGAGAAGAGCAGTGGAGAACAGAACAGTAAAGTGGTAGAACAAAAGCATTCCAGTGTTGAGATGTGATCCATATTAGAGATGCCAGAGAATTTTGTTTGGCCAGCATTTCCCAGATCGGAGCACAATTTCCTGTGGATTTCAGTTCTCCAAACCTTAGATCAAAAGTGCAGTTCTTAGCTCAAACTTGCATCCAAAATGGAGAGATGCATACAGAGATGTGTATATTGGAAACAGTATGTACCAAAAATGTGTGCTAGGGGAAAGATGCTTGGATGTTGCATGTGTGAGAGGAAAGTTACCTATGAAAATCCATGCAAATTTGTGTATGCGTGCACATGTGTGTGTTTAACTCCATAACACAGAATAGTACTGAAATCAGATGAACAGTGTTATATCTGAATACATGTAAAACGGATATTTATTTTTTAGAACCGTTATAGATCACTTTGTTGTTGTTGTTGTTGTTGTTGTTGTTGTTGTTGTTGTTGTTGTGTGCCTTCAAGTCATTTCTGACTTATGGCGACCCTAAAGCTATTATGGGGTTTTCTTGGCAAGTTTTTGGGGGGGGGGGGGGGGAGTGCCTTTGCTTTCCCTGAGGCTGAAAGAACTTGCCCAATGGGTTTCCATGGTTGAACGGGGACTTTGAATTCTGGTCTCCAGAGTCATAATCCAACGCTCAAACCACTACACTCTTTTAAACACATAATATTTAAAATATAACACTGAAATGATGGACCTGCTCGCTCTGACTAAATTAGAAATGTGACTAATTTCATATTGTAGGAAATAGGAAATTTTGTTTCAGTGGATGTCAAATGTCAGATCAAGGTTTCTTCCAGCCGGGGAGCAGTGGGACCAGACTTATTTCTTGGGGTGGAAAGTAAGGTTACATCAGGTGCGAAATTGAAAAGCAACATCCAGGAAGGATTTTCTATGTTTGCCCATATGAATTGGCTCCAAGCTTGCTCTCGGGTAAATCTGATAGTGAACTAAAACCCATTGTCCTGTCTTTGTTTCCATCGGGATCAAGGCTATAAAGCAGAACAGAAATCGCTGCCAGATAACAGACCATTCAGAAATGTATATTTACTTGTAATATAGAGGCCTTTATTAGGACTGGCTCTTTTATTAGGTAGAGTGAATCAGGCACTACAGGTGGCAAATGCTGGGAGAAAAAGAGAACTGTGTGCCATGCCAGTTTTCTTGCCCACAGAAACTAGCCCATCGCCCTTGGGAATGGCAAAGGATGCTGTCTCAGCATCTGCACTGTAGAAAGTTTCAGCTGCTAGACTAGTCCACGTTTGTACATGGATTCAGGGAGGGCACCAGCTTCCTTTTCATCTCAGAAAGCAAAATGTCTTTGGCCGTCCCTGGTCTTCATCTTCACTCTGCTCTGGTTTGAAAAATTCAGAATTTGCAAAAAAGAAGAATGGCCCCAACTACCTAGAGATTTTCTATTTCCACAATGTACCCTTCCTTTTATTCCCCAGAATCCTCATCTTATTAAAAGCATGGCTTCTCCAAGTAGTCCATGCCAAAGGTGACATCCACACAATTGAATGACGTGAGGAATTTAAACAGTGAAAGAAAAGATACTGGTGAGAGATAACACGAAGGTTACAAAAGGATGGACTAATGGTCCAACTATAAATCAACTTCATCATTATGCAGAGTAAGGTTGAAGAAAAAGGTAGTCAGAGTTTATACACCTGAATGTAAGGGGAGCAGCTACTGGAAGCACAAAGAGATTCTCCTCTGACATCTCTCAGTGTTTTATATTGCTGGCAGAATGCCTTGGATATTAATTGTGAAAAAATAGGTTTTCATCTTATACAAGAAAAAAAAACTTTGGGTCAACACCAATGAACTTGACCTGGATTTCTGAGTTATTATTAGGCAATACCTAAGCAGGTTTTGAGGAAACCTGACTGATCATACTGCAGTGCCATATCCATTATTACAGATGAATTAATATAGTCAATTTATTACCTGTAACAGAACTGGTCCTAATATATACTTTAAAGGCCCAGACTTTAAAAGCACACAAAGAGACACAGATACACACACACACACACAAGCTTAATAGTATGGAAACTACTTTTACTGTATTATTATTATTATTATTATTATTATTATTATTATTATTAATGAAGGGTTTTCTTGGTGGCCTCTCCAAAACTCTGGGCCGATACGGGCAGCACTGTGAGGTGGTGGCAATTCAAAGTGGGTTTGTTATTTTATGACTCCAACTTACGGTAGCCCTAAGGTAGTCCTATCACTGGGATTTCTTGGCAAGAGGGTTTGCCATTGTCTTCCTTTGAGGCTGAGTTTCCATGACCAAATGGAGATTCATTCCCTGCTCTCCCAGATCCCTAGTGCAACTTTAAAACCACTACACCATGCTGGCTCTCAAAAATGGGACTGCCACACATATATCACTATGGAAGAAAATTAATAGGTCCCCTAATCTATAGTGGGTCAGAGGACCTTTCATTTTCAGCTGACTAGAAGAACAGAGAGAAAGAAAAGGAAGGGGAAACAAAACAATAAAAAGGGAGGGGAGTTCTGAGACAAGCGAAATGGAGTGAAGTGTGATGTCTTCCTGGAACATTCTTTTATTTCAATCAAAAAGGGGGCAATGTTTTTTTTTTATCACATTGTTATTTTCACTCATTTTCACCTTTTATGTGAGTTATTCCCCCTTCCATAAGCCATTTGGGGGGAGAAGCACAACCTGTGCTTTCTTTCCACTGCATCATAAGCACATTTCATCTTCTGCTAAGACATTAAGGATTTGTTATCCACTATGCCACAGGTGTCCTTCAGCCTCTCGACAAAGTATTCTTGTTATCAACAAAGTTAGATGCTAGCAATCATTCTTCACCTCAGAAAATTAGGTCACTTTGACCCAAGCAAACCTCTCTTCCTCAGAAATTACAGAGAACCAACATCTTGCTGTTCCTCCTATCTGTCTTGGGCTATCTGTAGGATCTAGGGAACTGAGTGCTTCCAAGTGTCTGGGAGGACCAGGCAGATAAGCTCCTGAAGAGATTTTTGAAGTATTTGGTTCAGTTTGTATTATTTTATCGCAGCAGAAACAATGTTTTATTAGGGCATGAGTTTGCAGGCATAGCCATGAAGGCTCACAGAGAGGAAATTACAGAACCCCACTAGTGGTCACATACAGTTCCCAACTGAGACTGCTCAGATATATCATCACTGAAGTTCAACCTGTTTTGGATAATAATGCTGCCCTCTCAAAGGCTGTTGGTGGCAGGCCAGTACTTGCCTACAGACAGCCTCCCAAGCTCAAACAGTTACTTACAAGAAGACACACAACACAGATGAGGAGATGAGTACGAGACCTTGTCACAACCCCAGATGCTTCCTTGGCCCACACATTTGCTCAGGAAATGTAATCACAGGACCTAGTCATATAATCTACAATAATAGAGGCACTTTCAGTTGATCATCCTCTAATGTGATGTATGCCACCCTCTGTCAACAGTACCTTTCAGCTGTCTACATTGAGCAAACAGGCCAGTCTCTACACCAGAGGATAAACAGACATAAATCAGATATTAGGAATGGGGATATTATTAGATATTAGGAATACACAAAATCCTGTTGCAGAATATTCAGTCTTCCTGTGCATTCTATCTCTGACTTCAGGACTGCAGTCCTTGAACAAAAAAACTACAAAGGAACTGTCCAACAGTGGAACACACTCCTTCCTCGGAGTGTAGTGGAATCTCCCTCCTTGAAGGTCTTTAAACAGAGGCTGGATGGCCATCTGTCGGGGATGCTTGATTTGGGTTTCCTGCATGGCAGGGGGTTGGACTGGATGGCTCTTGCGGTCTCTTCAAACTCTATGATTCTATGAAGACTGGGAAGAGAAACGGCAGAATTGGAATATATTGACAAACTCCAATCTATCAATAATGGGTTGAACAGAGACAATCACTTCCTGACACACTACTTGTGTTATAACTCTGGTTAACACCCAAGACCCATGAGGGTGCACTTGGCCAGTTTATCATATCCCCTTTCTGGTTCTAGCCTGCACACACCATCTTCCAAAACTCCCTACACCATTAATATGGTCATCCACCCATCCTGGCCTTAGGCAACATCTTTTCTCCAGTGTTTGTCTCTTAACAACCATAGATGCTTACTGACATTGTCACCTCATCTCTATACTCACAAGTATTGCATTTCCATGGCTATTCATACTGTCTGATTATAATGGCCCTTTCTGGGCAACTGTTCATGCATCTGAGGAAGTAGACTAAGCTATGTTACACTACAAGGTCTTTTGCTCAGTTAGTCTCTAAGGTACTACAAGATCCTTTGCATACTGATATTCTAGACTAACATAGCTATGTCTTCAGTAATAAAAGTGTTAGTTATTTTAGTTCCATCTAGTTTCCAATCAAATTCTTCGGATAAATCCACAAATCCTCATTTGCTTCTCCCCCATCTTCTGTTTCTGATGATAAGAAGGGGAGGAAGCACATGACTTTGCTATATTGATCTATTCTTCTTTCACCAGTGGTGGGACTTCACTCAAATAATTCCTGTCACATGATAGGATAAATGAAGGAAGGCACGTGTTTCCTTGTACGAAAGGAAAATCAGGAAATGTTGATTACGGATATCATATTTCACTGATGTTTCAGTGAAACAGTACCTATCATTTTTATTAGAAGAGTTTATTTCAAATGGCACGCATGCTGGTTCTATAATTGGAACACACACAGCTTCTAGTGAAGATGTAATTACTTTTTAGATTCACGAGATTTTTTTTAAAAAAAAAGTTTTAACACTAGACACATAATCATCTGCTCAAAACAATTATTCCAGATTCTAGTTGATCTGACTAACATCTTCTGGCTTTTCGGCATATAATTAGCATGTACAACTTAACTGCCTTGCTTTTGTGTATATGAAACACGGCTGTTATCTGCTCTGAAAGTTTCAGCTTTTGTTAGACCTTCATTATAAACAGCAGGGAAAGTTAAGATGGATTAATCTAATCTGTTTTGTAGCACATTTAAAGAGAATGAATGTGAAGGAGGGAGATGGGACAGAATAAAGCTTAAGACTCCTAAGGAGAAGATAGTATTGATACTGTCACACACCTCCATGCCCAAAGACCATGCAATGAGGATGCTCACTTACTTGGACCCAACATGGTCCATGAAACACAATTGCTCCATATCCTTCCACGTTTCATGGAGGAAAACTCAGACACATGTGGCCAAGCAACATCAGAGTGTGGTCAAGATGGCAAAAGTAAATAATAATAATAATAATAATAATAATAATAATAATAATAATAATGTAATTAATAAGGCTAGGAAAAATGGCATCAATTTGCTTTTGCCAGATCCTAATTTGATCAGATAAAGGCATCTGAGGAAGTAGACTGAAGTCTATGAAAGCTCATGCTACTGATTTCTTTCTTTCATGCTATCTGGGGAATTCTAAGAGTCCTAGTCCAAAAAGTAACATTTCTAAGCTTGCACTTTAACCAACGGCACTTGAGCAAAGCCTACAGACAGGGCATGGAGGTGATTGTGGTGCCTGGTTAATTCCCAACACTGGGTCTCCAGAATGTATAATGCTTCTTCTGCTCCAGGCAGTTGCTCTGTTTCTTAATCAGAGGTCACTGTGATTTTCATACTTCAGCACTGTGAAAGGAATGGGCTAAGGGGGGGGGGGACAGATTGCTCTTTGTCACAGATCTAAAATAAAATATACAAATACCAGATGCAAACTTTTGTCTCTTTGGCAGGCGCGAGGAAGGTAAATATACTCAAGGAGCAAGCAAATGGTCAATGTGGGTGAACTATGAAGGAGACAGCCTCCTCCTCTTCCTAAAATAAAACAATAGAAATTGTCAACAAGCTCATATGGGAAGGAATAGGGATACCCTGAAATGCTTTCCCAGCCTGTAGTCTCCAAGTATTGTTGTTGTTGTGTGCATTCAAGTTATTTCCGACTTATGGCGACTTTAAGGCAAACCTATCATGAGGTTTTCTTGGCAAGATTTGTTCAGAGGAGGTTGCCATTGCCATCCTTTGAGATTGAGAGCATGTGACTTGCCCAAGATCACCCAGTGGGTTTTCATGGCTGAGTAAGGATTCGAACCCTGCTCTCCAAAGTCATAGTCCAATGGTCAAACCACTACACCATGCGAGCATACCTTAAAAAAATAAATGGAGAAGCTCAAGGGAAGTCTGCTTTAGGATCTAGTAATGTTATGTACTTAATATGACTTTCAGTGACTACAGCAAATCTTTGACTTTTTAAAAATCCTATTGCATGAGGTTTTGAAGGATGTTCTAGAATGTGGAGTAGTTCCTTAATCAGGGGGAATGTTCCACTTCCTTGGAGCAATGTGATCTGTGGAGGGGTGGATATTGCTTATAGCAGCGTTCTCCCAGCCGTTCCTTGCTATTTTGTTATCTTTAATACCTCTTGAGTGCATCTTGTTATCATCTTGTCCTGATTTGCTTTGTAGCTTGTTACATAAAACCGGCTCTAATCTTTCAGCAATTAGCTCCTTATTAAAGTCAATTGAGATTCCTATCAGGGAGAAGAGAGCTCTTGTTTATGATTACAGATCATTGGCTCCAGAAGGGCAAAGGGGGAAAGGTGTTGTGCCAATACAAGATGAATGCTTCTATTTGAACATTTCTTGTGCTCTCCCCATCAAGAAACCACTGTACTTTGCTCCATTGCATGGGCCTTCCTTCTTTTTCTTGCATTTTTTAACAGAAGTTAATGTCTATAGGATGGTGTCCAAGACATACATCAATGGATAGGAAAATGTGGTTGGGGCGAGCAGGACCGAAACCACCTTTTATTCCCAGCCAGGAAGGTTCATCTACATAGGGTTCATCTACACTGTAGAAATAAAGCAGTTTGACACCACTTCAACAGCCATGGCTCCATCCTACAGAATCCTGGGATTCGTAGCTTAGTGAAGCGCCAGCATGCTTTGGCAGAGAAGGATAATGACCTGGTAAATCTACAAATCTCATTGTTCCATAGGATGAAGCTACAGGACTGAAAGTGATGTCAGAGTGTAGATGCACCCACAGTTCCAGATCACTGGAAGAGCAAACAACTAAGATGGGTGCATGATTTCTTCCAATATAGCTCTTTGGGTTTTGCCAGTTGTTAGATTCTGGAGATCAGGGTTTGATTCCCTGCTCAAGCATAAAAGCCCACTGGGTAACCTTGAGAAAATCACGGTCTTTCAGCCTCAGAGGATGCCAGTGGCATCCCCTCTGAACAAACTTGCCAAGAAAACTCTCTGATTGGTTTCCTCATCTACCTGTTCCAAGTCACAAACTCTCAGCATCAGAAAACTCGATGACAGGTTCACCTTAGGGTTGCCATAAGTCAGAAATGACTTGCAGGCATACAATTATTATTATTATTATTATTATTATTATTATTATTATTATTTATATAGCGCTGTAGATTTGCACAGCGCTGTACATAAAACAATAAATATATAAGAGTAAGCCTGGCGTACAGTCTAAGAAATAATAGGATAATACATATAAAATACATAGCAATACAGGAAATGGTTCAATAAAACAGGCAACAAAAAGAACACCAAATAGCAAATGACAATCAAGCAATGCCTGGGAACGCTACAAAACAGTTGATGGATAAATGCATAAATTAGATAAAACAAATAAACATACATGTTAGGAAAAATGTGTAAAAATGTCTATGAATTCCCATGCAAGCAAAACCCCACAAAGTTTCACAACCCAACACAAACAAGGGTGGCAAAAATTGCAGGTAAAATTCAGATAAGCACAATGCAAATGAGAGTAGGAGCTTTCCGCGTTCCTAAGATTCAGATGCAGTCTGGTTGACTTCTCGATGCTACATTATTAGGGAAGTGAAGGACCAACATCTAGTCTTTCACTTTGAGCAGTGAAATGTCTTGGGCTGGCCTTGTTTGGAAGTGAACACCTGTAAAAGTGAAGCAGACTGGGAGCAGATGGATCTGTCCCTCCCTTGCTGCCGGCAAAGTAGGCAGTACTAAACTAGCTAGGCCAATGATCTAACTGAATAAGTCAGTTTTGTATCCTCTTTTTTTTTTCTCTCACCATGGCAAAGCGATTTCTTTTTAAAATGTTCATCTGCATTTACCCAGAGTAATGCCTATGCTCGCAACCTTTGAGAATGTAATCACATTCTTTGAGCCTGATTTAGCAATTTTGCCAGTTTACAATAGCTGTCGTATGGGGGCTATGCTCAAGAGGGCAGTGATATTGCATTATTGTAACTAGAACACACTGGGTTTAAATGGAAAGGCATTTGGGCAATCTAGAATAATAATGCCAATCATTACAAGTCCATCTGTGTTGGTACTGGGCATTTAGAGAAAGAAACCTTGCACAGTTGCACTATAATCATGGGGATCAAATTATGTTCTCAAGAGGCTCACAGGGTGAAATATGGAGCATTACATCCCACTTTATCTAGTTATCTATCTATCTCTTTAATCTGCACATTGTACTATAGATCTAATTGAATGGAACTTGGCACAGGTGTCTAGCTTTTTAAACTGATACTGCGTTGTAATCGTTAACCATCTCTTATCCAGAATGTAACTTATCTAACAATTGATGGACCTGTCAGTGCCCATTACTTTTTTTTATTTAGTTTTTGTATTACTATAATACCTTGCAACTGACAAAGCAGCAACATTCATTCACGCCTGAAAGCACATTATTCCTCGGATGGCCAAGGAACAACTATAGCTGTATAATTGCAAGGTAACATATGGGTTCATACAGACAGGCCAAAATAAAGCTGTTTCGGGTCACTTTGGAGGTATGCTGTTTAAATGATTCATTCATCCTAAGAGTCCGGAAGCCGAGCCAAAGCTGCACTCCAGTACTTAGGACTGGAATATGGCTTTGGTGTGGCTTCTGGACTCCTGGGATGCATGCATCACTTAAAAAGCTTTATTTTGGCCTGTCTGTTTGGGCCCATATATTATTATATATAAATCTTGGACCCTAGGCTCTGAATAATAGGCAATGTAATTTAAAGAGCCCATAAATTAGATTGACAGTGAATTGGGGGGGGGGCGAGCATAAATTATATATTGCTGAATTATGAGACTTATTCTCAATTGTCGAGATAATACATTTACTCCTGTTAGCAAAACAGCACCCATAAATCATCCCTGGAAAACTGTGGTATTCTTAGACCTGCACATTTGCTACATGCAGCATATTTTTCTCTGCTCCACTGCACCTTTATTGGTCATGTACATGATATCATGGAGAATGAGGCTGCATCCATACTGCTGAAATAATCCAGTTTGACACCACTTTAACTGCCACGGCTCAATGCAGTTTTGAGAACTGCAGTTTTGTCAGATATTTAGTCTTCTCTGTCTGAGAATTCTTCTCCCACAACAAGCTACAGTTCTCAGAATTCCATAGCATTGTGCGACAGCAGTTAAAGTGGTGGCAAACTGGTTTATTTCGGCAGTGTAGATGCAGCCTGAGAAATTACAAATGCCCTTGAAATGTGAACATTAGAACATCTGCTAAGATGAAAGTGCCACTGAGATAAATGGTCTGCCATGAAATTGTAGGGTATGGAATCTGTAGCACTTGAGATGTTGATAGACCCCAATTCCTTTCAGGCCTAATCATTGACCATGTTGACCGAGGCTGATCAGAGATTAATCTAACAACGTCTACAGGTTCCCTGTTCCTGATCTTGTGCTACTTTCTTGCAAATGTAGAATTAATTTATGGGCATTGCAAACACTTAAGATGTGTTGGTAATGGGATCAGATCAGTTTGGGGGGGGAAAGTTGTCATTGACTATTGGCTGTATTGACTTCATGTACAAGTTAGGATTCAGGGATTGAGAAGCCACGATGTCCTGTCTGTAGCCTACTTGTTGACCAATGTGAGAAACAAATTGTGGGACTAGAAACAGGAACATGAGGAACCTGTGGCCCTCCAGAGGTTGTTAGATTTCAACTCCTATCAGGTCTAGCATTATGGCTAGTAGCCATAATGGGAACTGGGGCCCAGCACATGTTCCCCTACAGCTTCAGCTTAAATCTCTCCCTGGATATAAATGGAACTCAGAAGGTTCTTGCTCTTTCACCCCTGCCCTCCATCAAATGCTCATTTGCAAGGAAGCTGCATTAAAATGGTAATAATTTCATAGCAATGCTTTCCCTGTTTGCTGGTTCTTTTTAAAACACAACAGAACAAAGCTCAGTGCTTGGCTTATTAAAGGGATTCAAAATTATTATGTTTCTCTCAAGCAAGCAAATGACATTTTAAAATGTTATGTTTTCTCTTTATGCAATTTTTTTTCAATAACATAGCTTTACATTAATGACATCTCGATTCTGGATTGAGCAAAACGTGTTTTATGAGGTTTGTGATGATACACTAGCCTGATGTATAGCAAAGTTCATAGAATTTGACAGTGTTTATGTAAAGTTTTGGAGAGAACACACAAGTGTGCGCATCCTGCTCTGGATAGCTGATCCATTAATCATCTTCTGTATTGTTTGGTGATTATTTTTAGGGCAATCTCTGAGTGCGTTTTAGAAAAAGTGTTAATAACGGATTATGTGTTTTGGTGGAACTGTGATGCACAGGGAAAGAAAAGTTAAGTTAAAATCTTTGTTGATATCTTTACATGTCTTCCCTCAGTGAAGTGGCATAAACTGTAGAATTGGCTAATGAAATAGTGTAAGGCCCATGTTTTAGATGGCTTTAAAATGGGATTAAACAAACTGCTGGGGAATAAAACTATTAGTGCCTGCTGAAGGGGACCTTTCACATTACACAGTTATAGCACTATAATTCCACTTTAGCTGCCATGGTTCCATGCTGTGAAATCTTTGGATTGGCAGTTTAAGGGCAGAGCATTTGTAAGTCTCATCCAGATGGCTCTAGTGTTTCACTAAAGGTTTCTTAGGATGGAACCATTGACTGTTATTGGAATCATAAGACTATATTTATGTAGTGTGAAAGGGCCCATGATAGTTATAAAGGCTGGATCTTATATCCAGCATTAAAGATCAGATGCCCCTAAGTAACACTGTGGGGGAATAAGTAGGCTACTCTTGGACATTGGTGGGCTACTGTGAGAAAAAAGATGCTGGACTACCAACCAGATCTAGCATGGCTCTTCTTGGGTTCTTAAGTATACAGAAAAGGGTTTTAGAAGTCTGGACTTTACAGCATATGGCAGTGTTTTGAATATCTTCCCAAGTGAAAAGTTTCCTGTATACCATACATGATGTTAAAACTTTGTCAAGGATGTGTTGTTTTTCTGGATGCAGAGCAGGTATGGTTCTGCTTCTTTTTACATGGAGGAATGCACATTGAGTCTCCCTTATCCAAAATATTTGGGACCAGAAGTGTTTGGGATTTTTGTATTTTGGAATATTTGTATATACATAATGAAATAAGATGAGATCCATCGAAACATGAAATTCATTTATGTTTCATATACCGTACATAAACGTAGCCTGAAGGTAATTTTGTACACAATATTTTTTAAATATTTTGTTCATGAAACAAAATTTGTGCACATTGGACCATCAGAAAGCAAAGGTGTCAGTATCCCAACCACCTATGTGGACAATTTTGGATTTTGAAGCATTTGGGATTTTGGAATTCTGGATGCCACAAATGAAAATAGTCTCCTGGTTGCAGTCTGAATGCTATAGCCCTCCAATGTTTGTAATGTCTTTAATCTGCATTTTTAAGTTGCCTTGAGTCCCATTACTGGGAGAAAGACAAGATATAAATGAAGAAAATAATAATAATCACTACTAATCAGTGTTGCCAACAAGCCTCGAAGATATTCCCTGGAATGTTTTATCAAAATCTCCAGAATTCCCCAATATTTACCCGAATATTAAGTCAAAATTCCTGGAAAGAAATTAATTAAATTCCCCAGATTCCAGTGAATTCCCCAGAAATTGGCAACGGTGCTACTAATACTACTACTATGCTAGAATTCTCTTTCACCCAATTCTCAGGCACTTGTATAATCTGTTACATACTATTGTGTTTTGGAGGGGAGGAAATCATGAGACTATTGCCTTGTTTATGCATGACCAACCACAAAAGAAAAAGGCCCAAAATGGTTGTACAAGTCCTGGGAATGTCAGTCTGGTTGCATATGATTTACAGCCTGCCAGTCACTGGACTTTTGTATAAGTTCTTTGTTATTGTTTGGGACTCCACTAAACATGTTATTGTATATATTTCATTTATTGTTTTGCCATACATGTAATGTGACTTTTGGTTATGTTGTATTTTATTTGTCATATTGCATGTTCAGTATGTTGTTCATATTCAGTATGTTTTTATATATTTGTTTTGTTTATGTGATGGGCTTGTGTGTGTTTTGGATTTGTCCATGCATGAGCATTTATTCTGGATATGCCATCATTTGGTTCTTTGACACTAGGGCTTTATTGACTTTTTGGCCTGTTATAGACTGCCAAAATAAAGCTGCTTCGAGTCTCTTTGGAGGTATGCTATTTAAATGATTCGTGGGTCCTAAAAGTCTGGAGGTTGCGCCAAAGCCACACTCCATTCCTAAGCACTGGAGTGCAGCTTTGGTGCAGCTTCTGGATTCTTAGGATGCATGCATCATTTAAACAGCATACCTCCAAAGAGACCCGAAGCAGTCTGTAACAGGCCTTTGATATTTCTAACTTGATGGCTTGTGCGTGTAAATAGACCATCAGTGATCTCTCAACACTGAGAGAACTTTGACATCAGCATCTTTCTCAGTGGAGCCATTTCATGTTTTTGGTTGCCATGCATCAAGCGTATGGAAGTCAAGAGCAGAGGAGGCAAGCAGTCCCTGCAAATGTTAGAATCAGTTTGCACCTGAGTCTTTGAAATACGTCCTGTTGAAAGCAGTTTGTCTGTGGTTATCTGAAAGAATTATCTGATGTGTTTGATCGATGTTGGCCCATATGGCAGCTTGGCATTGCAGTCATGAAATGATGGGTATGCCTGTGTGAAACAGCCCATCGTTGGTACAGCAGTCTTGGTACCTGTGTGTCAGCTCAGGTGGAGGGAAAAATTAAAGCATTTGGTTTAGAATGATGCAATCCCTAAGAAAAATAGCCCATATCTCTGCTCACTTTCCATTCCACACTGTTCATTTTCCTGCCTAAGCTATTCTCCTCTTCTCTCTCCCTTGTACGCTGGTACAATGAACTTGACTAGATGGATTGCGCTATCACAAGGATGTTCAACGCGGCACCATACACTGTTTGCTCAGCACAAGTTTCTGTTATTTGCTTGCCAAGACTTGGGAACTTCATTGGTTATTGCGCACAATCTCATGGCAGGCTCTTGAATTAAAACCCCTCAGTTGCCTCTGCTTTTAGCAGTTTTCTGGAGATTGATGTCCATATTCCTCTGAGCTGAGATGTTATTTAGTACTAGCTAGGGATAAAAAAAAAAAAAGAATAGAAGAATAAGCAGGATCTGCAGGCCTTGGTGCATCTAAGCTTTGGATTAATAATAATAAATAATAATAAAACTTTTATTTGGATCCCGCTTTTCTGTGACGAGACAATCAAAGCGACTCACAACACATTAAAATCCACATTTACAACATTGTGTCCCAAATTCCCCCATTTAAAACAGGATTAAACATGTTACAATTAAAATATCTATTAAAACAGAATAAAAAAAGAAAATATATACAGTATGATGAAGACAGAGCAGTGGGCTAATACAGGATGTGAGGGGAAGTCATTCTGTGGCCGGGCACTTTTATTCAGGAAAGGCCTGCCGGAAGGGATCCGTCTTGACAGCTTTTTTAAAGCTATCTAATCTGGCAATTTGAAGGATCTCGTCCGGCAGACTGTTCCATAGTTTGGGAGCAATTGCAGAGAAGGCCCTCTGGGAGGTAGCAGTTAGTCTGGTTTATAAAGGCTGCAATAGATTCCTCCCAGAGGACTTGAGTGTGCGGGGCGGATTATATGGGAGCAGGCGATCCCTCAAATAGGTTGGGCCCAAGCCATGTAAGGCTTTAAAGGTTATAACCAACACCTTGTACTGTGCCCGGAAACTAATAGGCAGCCAGTGAAGAGATTTTAGAATGGGTGTTATTCGGTCACTCGTAGTTTTTCCAGCGACCAGCCTGGCTGTCATATTTTGCACTAGTTGAAGTTTCCGGACAAGGCACAAGGGTAGCCCCATGTAGAGTGCATTACAGAAATCAAGTCGTGAAGTTACCAGTGAATGTACAACAGTTTCTAGGTTCTTTGCTTCCAGGAAAGGGTGCAGCTGGCGTATCAGCTGAAGCTGATAACAGGCGCTCCTGATCGCCGCATTCACCTGATTTCTCACGTGAAGCGACGGATCTAGGAGCACCCCCAGACTGCGAACACAGTCCTTTGTGGAGAGCGTGACCCCATCTAGGACTGGAGGTTGCAACCCTATACCTGATTTGCGAGCCCCTACTGTAAGTACCTCCGTTTTGTCTGGATTCAGCCTGAGTTTGTTTTTCCTCATCCAGCCCATTACCGCTTCAAGACACTGACTGAGGGAAGAAATGCCATCTGTTGTCATAGCTGCTGATCAGGACATTGAGAAATATATTTGGGTGTCATCAGTGTACTGATAACACTGATGGATTTCTCGTGTGTTGTTGTTGCTGTGTGCCTTCAAATCATTTCTAATGGATTTGTTGTATGAATCTCTGTAAACCCTTTCATTGGTTAAGCTACTTTCCATATGCTTACTACCTATATTTGTCATTAGGAACCCCATGTTCCTAATGTAGAGAGATGTGCTTTGAAAGCTGGATACAGAGAAAACAGAAACATAGAAATTCATGTGAAAAAACGTTAATGCCTTATACCCCCACAAAAAAAGGTTAATATGAGGTCTTTTTTGTTGTGTTTTGTTCTAATAGGTTTGCACAGCATATACTGCTTATGCTAATACATGTAAATAATATTAGGGTCGTTAACTTGCAGAATGCAAGGGCTGAAGGAGTATATATTAGCTCAGAGGTAGCGTACATGCTTTGCATGCACAATGTCCTGTTAGGTTGCACTAGTAGACAGTGAGCCAGACACTGTTTCTTTGATGAAATAATTTGGCCACAGCTTCTCTGAGACTATATGTATGTACAAGAAACCACTGAAAGGAAGAATGAGTGGACACATATGGTGATCCCCATGAACAAGGAACATTAAGAGCTTGTTTTGCCAGTTCCTTTCTCTGAAATATAGCTTAAAGCACACAATATTAATTGCCGGTCCCCCATCCATGCACTAACCAGGGCTGACCCTGCCAAGCTTCCCAGATCAGATGGGATCTGAAGGTTCTACATGCCACAAACTTGCCCATATGCCATAGTTGGAATTAAATGACCCCTGACATGCTCTGATCCTGAGGGCTCACAACCAAGCTCCTGCTGTCCATATTTTCTACCCCAGGATCAATGCTATGGAATTCTGGAATTTGTAGTTTTGTGAGGTATTTACTCTTCACTGGTGCTACAAGAAACTACAAATCCTATGATTCTGTACGATGGAGCCATGGCAGTGTCTGCAGGGTGGTGGCAGCTGGAGAAACAGCTAATTCAGGAATCCATCTCCCAGTGAAGGAGGTGAAAGGTTTCTTGTTCTTATTTAAAAAATAAATAAATAAATAAAATTTTTTATTTATACCCCGCCCTTCCAAACGATCAGGGCGGCTTACAAAATGCACCGAAGTGCAAACAGCATACAGATTAAAAACACATATAAACAACAATCCTTAAAAACAATAAAAAACCCCTAGCCCAACCTCAAGGCCACGAGCGAGGAGGGAGGCCCACAGGATATTTAGTCGGGGAATGCCTGATTAAATAGGAAGGTTTTGAGACCCTTCCTAAATTGGGCCAGGGTGGTAGACGAGCGGAGCTCCATGGGCAGCGTATTCCAAAGGGCTGGGGCAGCTGTGGAAAAGGATCTTCTGGCAGTAACAGCCAACCTAGCCCCAGGCACCTTCAGGAGTTGCTGCCCAGATGTTCTGAGGGTGCGAGGCGGAATGTATGGGGAGAGGCGGTCCTTCAGGAATCCTGGGCCCAAGCCATTTAGGGCTTTATAGGTAATAACCAACACCTTATATTGGGCTCGGAAGCGGATGGGCAGCCAATGGAGATCTTTAAGCACAGGTGTTATATGGCTGGTCCTGGGAGCACCAGTGACCAGCCGCGCTGCCATGTTCTGCACCATTTGCAGCTTCCGAGTTTGGTATAAGGGTTGCCCCATGTAGAGTACATTGCAGAAATCCAATCTCGAAGTTACCAGAGCGTGTACAACAGTCTCAAGGTCCCTCTGGGCCAGGTATGGGCGCAGCTGGCGAATCAGCCGAAGCTGATAACAGGTACTCTTGACCATCGCATTCACCTGAGCAGTCAGGTGAAGGGACGAGTCAAGAAGCACCCCCAGACTACGCACGGAGTCCTTCACGGGGAGCGTGACCCCATTCAGGACAGGTGGAACCACCGCCATTCCTGGACCAGGGGGACCTATCACTAGTACCTCCGTTTTCTCTGGATTAAGTTTGAGTCGGTTTTCCCTCATCCAGCCCATTACTGACTCCAGACAGGTCATGAGAGGAGAGACGCCATCCCCAGTCACTGCATCAGTCGGAGACATAGAGAAAATAATTTGGATGTCATCAGCGTACTGATAACCCCGCGCCCCATGTCTCCGGATGATCTCTCCCAGCGGTTTCATGTAAATGTTAAATAGCATGGGGGACAGAATGGCTCCTTGAGGGACCCCGGTTATAAGGGCCCGCTCGCTGGAGCACACGTCTGGATTTCTCATACATGGAAAAAACATAAAGGCATACTCACCTTTAAATTGCATATGTATTTCTGTATACAGGGATTATTTATCTATGGATTCAACCATACACACAGTTTGATTTTGCCATTTTATATAAGAGACACCATTTTACTATCCTACTGTATATAATGGGACTTGAGCATACATTGATTTTGGCATCCATGGGGGATCCTGGAACCAAACCCCAGTGGATACAAAGGGCCCACTGTATATTGAAGCATAGAAGTGTGCAGCTTCTCCATTTTCTCGTCTCATTAATGTTGTTGTTACTGTGTGCCTTCAAATCATTTCTAACTTATGGTGATCCCGAGGTGGACCAATCGCAGGGTTTCTGAGGCTGAGAGTATGTGACTCACCTAAGGTCACCTGATGGGTTTCCATGGCTGAGTGGGGAACTGAACCATCATATCCAGAGTCGTAGTCCAACACTCAGACCAATGTAGTCTCTCATTATTGTTGTTATTATCTTATTCATTATTTATTCCATTTAGATGTTACCTTGCCCTAGGCATGAAACACAGGGCAATACAAAGTGCCAGATGCAAGATCAGCTAAACACATGACAATAAAAATTAAAACAATTTAAAATAAATACAGTAATCATGTTGAAACCATTATTTTTTTTTTGAAAGTTTAAAAACTTTCAGAAGCATGACAAGGTTAAAAATATAGCACATGCCCCCATAAAAAGCGGTTACTCATTAAAAGCCTGTTTGAATAAAAAGGTCTCTGCCTGTTGGCAAAAGGGAGAGCAGAGAGGAGGCCAATTGGGACCACTGTGGAAGGGAATACAAATAAATATAATAAATAATAAATAAATTCCAGAAGGTGGGAGAAGCCACCAAGAAGGCCCTCTCTCATGTCCACACTAGACAGATCTGTGATGGTAGCAGGGCCAAGAGGGAGCCCTTTCCTGTGGCTCTTAAGACTCTGGGTAGGTTCCTATAGGGAGATACTGTCTGAACCTAATCCATATATTTTAATTTATATTACATCTTTTCCCCAAACCAGGGCACAAGGTAGCTTAAACATTAAAACAAATATGATATACCTAACACATAGAAAAGCTTAACATTAAACATTAAACTGGCACTAACGTTAAAAATAATTTCAAACATACAATTAAAACAATAATAAAAGCTGCAGGAGAGTTTAAGACTGTACAGCACAGCCATATTCAAAATCTTTTATTTAAAAGCATTCTGTTATTGAAGACCTCTATAACTGCAGTTCTGTATATAGTGAAGCATAGAGGTGCCCAGCAATAACTACCAGCTAGAAAGTTTAACAGCCTGTTACAGAAATTGGCTGGTTATCTTCAAGGTGCGATATAAAAATTCATAAAAGGCATGAATAAACTGGTGGATGTTTGGTGGACTACGGAGGCAGTACATTGTGGCTCTCATGTATCAAAAATTATGAGGGTCCAAATAATATTTGCCAAAGCTGGGCAATTAGTTTATACTGTTACATATTTATTTAATTTATTTTTCTTTGGCTGAGGATCAATGGGGGAATGTCCAGCTTCACCCAAGTGGGTTCTCCATAAGTCTCTCAGTGAGGAGGGAGCCCATGTTTGAGAGGCACATTCCTGATCAATGAAAGTAATAAAGAGGAATCAAATTGTCCTAAAATGGCCTTTTTAGGTTTCTTCTCTAGCTAACTTAAACATTTTTTTTTTTACCTTTAATGGCTCCAGTGGGGTGGAGAATCCATTCCAAGTTCTAGCCTGAACATAAAAAGAAATGACCAAGATGCTGAAACTTAACACTTAAATAAATTTGACCTCAGACCGAAAGTAAAATCATAGAATCATAGAATTGGAAGAGATTCACTCTATCTTACAGAATCCTAGCATTTGGTACATTTGATGACTGGAGAGGTTTAGTATACCCTGCAACTAAAGCCATTCCATTGTATTCACGGATTCTGCATCCAGAGATTCAGCCATCCATGGCTTGGAATTAAAAAAAAATAAATTTAAAAAACAAACTTTGATTTTGCCATTTTATATAAGGGACACTACTTTCCTGCACCATTGTATACAATGAGACTTGAACAGTTATGGATTTTGGTGTCCACAAGGGGCCCTAGAACCAAACCTCAGCTGATACCAAGGGCTTACCATATATCATTTGAACTGTCTAGTAGGAAATTCTATGTACCTGTGTACCCACAGGCTACCTTAGTATAGCACTAGTACTTAGGTAATAATGCATGAGTGTGCACATATATTTTGTAAAAATTTGTGCACAGAATGATTCTGCTTTTGCATGGTACACAGTGGAACTGCTGGATAGGTGACAGCTTCCATCTGTCTGTGCCAAAAGCTGATGGTGTGAACTGATGGCACCAAGCAATTTGTGCCAAACATTATACAGTTCCTTGCTGGGTAATAATTTTACAGAGCTGATGCTACTGCAGAATCAGCAAGTCTAAGACAGCAGTATCTCCAACTGAAAAAAAAAAAGTTGGATCAGTAAATGAAATCTTCAGAAAAGAACAAAAACATACATTTTCCCTCTGTCTTCAGATTGGATTTTATTCCTGATACCAGTTTTTAGCTAGCGTTTCACTTGTATCAGGATTAAATTCTTTTGTTAAAACTGGATGCCTGTCCAAGAGGATTTGGCCAAGAAGACTATTCTTTGCAAGTAGATGTTTGATTCTGATTCATTTTGTTTGAGATGATACATCAGATCCTCTAAATCAGCTTTTATTCATGTCAGACACAAGCAGAAGATGTTATCTGATTTAAGAGGAAGGTTTGCATTTTCAGAGTACTTTCTTCTATAATCAATCTTTTGATATGTTTCCCCCCCAGATAGAGCATTACAAGGGCTGTTAAATCCAATGCCTGAAGAGTGTAGAAAGGAGGTAGTACATTTAAAGAATCATAGAAATCTGCTTAACTATGGCTTTGTGCCTTTTATGCTGTACATTTTCTAGGACCAAGGCATGTTAGCAAGAGAATGTGAAACTTAGCTTGCTCCTTTGAAATTTTCATGGGCAGAATTAAATGTTTAAAGGGAAAATCTAACATACATAAGAGAAGAAACTGGGCTCATTCGTAAGAACTGCTTCATTGGATCCAAGATCCAAACACTGCATCATTTTATCCATCACCGGAAGGCCACAAATATTTTCCCCTTGCTCCCCAGTATCTTTTGATGGGAGACTGCTTTTGTCCATAGAAAATTCACTTAGCAGTCCTATCTATCTTTTATGCATTTCTTTTTAAAAGACATATACATCCCTGTATAACTTCTTTCCATGGCATTCTGATAATGTGATGGTTATTGCACTGTGGAAGACTTATAGGGAACAACTTTTTCCAGCAACGGTATAGTCCAGCAACATTAGGCCCTCCAAACGTTGCTGAACTATACACCCCAACATCCCTGGTCATTGGCCATGCTGGGTGGGAGTGACGGAAACTGAGGTCAAGAAACATCTGAAGGGCCCAAGGTCTTCTACTGTTATTTCCTAGTCTACCCAAATGAAACTACATCCCCTCCACAACATACCTGAAACATGTCATTCCATAAAAAGAAGGACACATGATTTTTTTTTCCAGATGTGGGGGCAAGTTTGCTTGCCTTGTAGGCCATCAAATTGGATTCTTTTTTCCCTCTCTTTTTTTTTGGTGAGGTGATTAGAAAAGCCACACACATACGTGTACACACATTAGAGAAAGACCCTACTTCTTGTTGTTGTTGTTAGTTGCCCTCAAGTCAACCATGACTCATGCTGACTCTGTGAATGAGCCCCCAACCCTCCACTGCTCTGCTTAGTTCTGCATTCAGATCCATGACCTCCCCAATTGAATCTATCTAGCTAGCTTGCATCTCTTGCTCTCTCCTTCTACTACCTTCTACTTTTCCTAGTATTGTTGTCTTTTTGTGCGTCATGCCTTCTCATGATATGGCCAAAGTACAACAGCCTCAACTTGATGATCATCCCCATTTGGCCATGAAACCCACTGAGCGAGCTTGGGCAAGTCACATATTCTTATCCTCAGGGGAAGGCAATAGCAAATCTGAACAAATCTTGCCAAGAAAACCCC
Organism: Sceloporus undulatus; assembly: GCF_019175285.1. NCBI lineage: Eukaryota > Metazoa > Chordata > Lepidosauria > Squamata > Phrynosomatidae > Sceloporus > Sceloporus undulatus. Next base: position 36,863,293 of record NC_056528.1, on the reverse strand, counting down.
ATGATCAGTACACAACACACACAGGATGGATTTGGTATGGAACTGGCCTTCCCTCATGGAGACAGTGTGCACTGAAAGTGGGGCTTTGAGCTTACATTGTGTAGACTAGTTGTGGTGAGAGTGAGAAGGGGGGAACCGGCATAAATAGCTCATGTAAACATGCTCCAGGGCGGTAAAGGTCCCAGCACAGGTTTTCAGGGATTTTGATGATTAACTTCAGACCTGGAATTCAGTTTCTTCCCCTGGAGGTATGCAATTTCTAGATACATCCTTGTGCATCTAACGCTTGAGCTCAACACCAAAGACATCATGCAAACGGACACTATCCGGGTCCTAAAGACAATAATAGTGGTGTTTTTCCAAAAATTGGGGGGGGGTCTTTTTGACTTCAGCCCATAGAACCTTCCTGGCACTGTGGCCATGAACATCCTGGCTGGGGGACTCTGGGCGTTCCTCCTCCCAAACTTTGGCATTTTTCTTGATTATAGTACATTCGCCCATTCGCATTCGCTGGGGTTAGGGGCACAGGACCCCCATGAATGTGGAAAAACTGCAAATAACAAAAAGACTGTGTTTTTACCTGAGAAAACACCTCTCTTGGTCCTCCAGTGCAACTCTTTGGTCAACATCTGCCAGATATTGGTCATAGAATTGTGCTGGAGGAACTTCAAATGCCTAGTGGAGTGTTCTCAAATCTCTAGATCTTTCACTGTGATTATTGGTTAAAGTTGACCATAGAGTTACGCTGGAGGACCTAGATATTCCTAGAGAGAACATATGAATAATCTTGCCAATATCCGTGAATAATCAAATCCACAAAAGTCAATGGCACACATGTGGAGGAATGAGTGTACTTCCTTTAATATTCAAGAGTATTTGGATAACTTTTGCAATGATTCATCTTTCTATCTATCTTTAAATAAGAGGATCTGAGCTGATAATTAAAAATGTGAGGAAAACAAGCAAAACATTTCCAGCTGTCTCCATTGTAGAAGTTTTGGATTATTTTATTTTGGGTTGTTGGGTTTTTGTTCCCCCCCCCCTTTCTTCTTCTTCTTCAGATTTACAATGGTGGCCCAAAAGGTTAATTTCTTTTCTGTTCATAGATCTGATGATGGATTGTTGCAGAATGCACTTGGAACCAGTTTTCATTCTAAATAATAGGCCCTGATAGTTCACAAGAATGGACAATGTACTTTTTGTTATCTCTCATGAGGGACATAAAATTAATGAAGGCAGCAGAGAGAAATACTGTCTTGCTCTATTTCCACCGAGCCACTCCAGAGTCTTTTGGAATATAGTCCTTGCCTCCCTTCCTTTTTCTTGGCATTTGCTTAGTATAATTCTATCATTTAGATCTGCCTAGATCTGAAGTTGATGGCGAGTCTCCAAAACCTTTACAAGGTGAAACTATTGAAATCATTGGGGCCTTAGAATTCTCCCTATCCCACACTACACAGTCTATAAATTCAACAAGCAACAGAAAATTAAATTGTATTTGTGTATTCTGTCTGTTAAATTGTTCAAGGTTTTTTTTTCTAGGCTGTCTTCTGTTATTTCTGGTTCTTAATTCGTTCTTGGAGAGCCAGTATGGTACAGCAGTTTGAATAATGGACTCAGACTCCAGGAGACCAGGGTTATAATCCCCACTTGGCCATGGAAACCCACTGGGTGACCCTAAGCAAGCCACACTCTCTCAGCCTCAGAGGAAAGCAAGTGCAATCCCCCTCTAAACAAGTTCTGCCAAGAAACTATCAAGGTGATGATACACCTTAGGGTCACTATAAGACTTCTGCCATACTACAGAGTTAGTGCAGTTTGACACTGCGTTAATTGTCATGATGCCATCCTATGGAATCCTGGGATTTGTAGTTTGTTGGAGCACAGAGCTCTCTGACAGAGATGGTTATATGTCTCACAAAACTACAAATTCCAGAATTCTGTAGCATTGACCCATGGCACTTAAAGCTGTGCTGCCCAAATTTCTGCAGTTATACATGCAGACTAAGTTGGAAATTACTTATAGGCATATAGCAACATCATTTTGTTCTTGGGGTACATTATACTGGTCTTGATGATGATGATGAATCGTCTCTATTTTTAATGTTGTTGTTGGTAGTGACCTCACATCATCTCCCCAGCTCTACCTTCTGCAAATTCCACATTTGATTCTCATTCCTCTTCCAAGTTTCCATTCCTCTGCTCTTCTTGTTGTTTCAGTCCAGTTTAAATTGTGAGCTTACAGGCAGGGAATTGTCTTTTTAAAAAGTGACTCCAGGCATTTTATAAATAAAATAGGAAGGAGATGCCTATACAATCTCTCCTGCTTCCCCTCTCCCACCTCCATCCTTCCTGGCACAGACTTTGTCCAAGCTGCTGAGGGGATCAGAAAACATTGAGGGCAGATTAGGTCTTCAAGTGCATCTTGAAAAAAACAAACCCAAAGGCTGAGAGCTCAGCTCTTCCAATTGCGAAAAGACCAAACCTGGCACAATGGGGGTACCTTGGGAGATGAGCAACATCTTTAAAAATATACAGACTGACATACAGGCTGGGATTGCAATCTGCATTATAATTAATGACTTCAGTGCCTATCCAAGCAAAGACAATTGTGTTTCATGCTTCAAGACCCAGGTTAGTTGCCTGTGAGACATTGGGGGCAGGATGGGTGGAAAAAACAACCTCCCTTTCTCTCCTTACTGAGACGGGTAAAGATTTGAGATGGTCTTTACTCAAGCAGTTGAAGAACTGGTCAGTTTTTGCTGTGTTGTATGGATCGGTGAACCCATGCTTGGCAAATTCAGCATTGCTTAACAAACACTTGGTTTTCTTCTCCTTCTGTGGCTTTGTTAAATGAGGCTTTTTAAAAGCTAACCGCTGGGAACAAAATAATCCTGCCTCCTTCATTTGAAGTTAAAGTAAACAGAAATCCCCCGCCAAGTCATTTATCCTGCTGCTGTAGTAGGCATTGGGTCTGTGGACCCCTGGTTCCAGGCGGAAGGGTTTTCTGTTCTGAAATGTTGCTCTGCTCAGGTTAAAGCAAACTTCCAACAGCTAGCAAAAGTAAGAGTTATGGAGGAAAGTGCCAAGGCAGGCTTGCTGTTGAACATTAAGAAAATAAAAAATAATGACCATGGAAGAGCTCCAGGCATTCAGAATAGATGAGGAAGAAATTGAAATAGTTCAAGATTTTGCATACCTTGGAGCAATCATTGGTCAGAACAGGGATTGCAGTCGAGAAGTCAGCAACAGCAATAGCATTTACATATTTCTATACCACTTAATAGCGAACTCAGCACTCTGTAAGCAGTATACAATCTGTAAGCCAATCCTGCAAGCTGAGTATTCATTTTACGAATGTATGAAAGGATAGAAGGCTGAGTCAACATTGGAGCCATGGAATCAAACTCATGATGTTGTAGCTGCATCTAACCACTACATGACCAGGGCTCCTAGAAGAAGACTACAAGTGGGAAGGGAAGCTATGAAAGAACTAGACAGGATCTTAAAGTGTAAAGATGTTAAACCGATTGCCAAAGTTAGGATCATCCAAGTATGGCTGTGAGAGTGGGACAGTCAAGAAAGCAGACAGAATGCAAATAAACTCATTTGAGATGTGGTGCTGGAGAAGAGTGCTGAGGATACCATGGACAGCTAAAAAGCAAACAAATGGGTTTTAGAACATTTCAAGCTGAATTCTCCTTGGAAGCCAAGATGCTCAAATTGAGGGTGCCATGCTTTGGCCACATCCTGAGAAGAGATAACTGACTAGAGAAGACAATAATGCTAGCAAAGGTGGAGGGCAGTAGAAAGAGAGCATGACCACATTATTGTGCATCAGTTTTATCTATCAATTTATACACTGCCTTTCTGTCCAAGAAGCAATGCAAAAAAGATCTGCACACCCAGAAAGTGTCCTGTTCATGAATTCCACTGAAAGGAAGTCTAATACTCTGTCTAAGCACAGTTTAGGCCTGACACTGCTGAGCAGAAATCAGATGAACAAGCTGCAACAAAATTATTCAGCTAAACCATCCTGAATAGATCTGATCCAGAAATTCCCCAGAAAGTATTTTTGGCTGAAAGTGATAGTTTAGGGGGAGGGAATTTTCACAAAGCATTCCCTCCTTGCTCAACTTTACCACTGCATGTATTAGAGTCAGGACAGGGAAAGATCGCATTCTCGACACTCAGCTGTTCTTCAGCATATATTTTTTTAAAGCCACAAGAATCTAGGAGGAGGAGAGTTAGCATTGCCTTTAGTATGATTTGGCTTCAAGGAATGGCATCATCATGGATCCAAGAGAGAGTCAGGTCACAGTATCTTGTCCAAAGCTTGGGATTTTTATTTAAAAAACAAAACAAAGCCCTCCAGCTTCCAGAACCCTTTGGCCAGCCTGGCATCTTTTGTTCTGCCTTCTTATAGTTCTTTATTTTTAAACTGGACATGGACTGGACATCTCTTCAAACAGAGGATACCTTTAAAGACAGGGGTATCTTCCGACAATCCTTTGAATGGAAGACAGTCCTCTGTAAAGTATGTAACATAGCCACCCTATCCTTACGGTAACTTAAAAGGCTAGTAGGGCTGTTATTCTAAACATATTTACTAGCACATAAATTGCAGTGAATAAAATGAATGCCTCTTAGAATGGCAGAAATATTATGGCAATCACTTCTGAGTAGACATTTCAAGTACAGTGGTCCCTCCCCATTTGCTAAGGTTAGGGGCAAAGGACCTATGTAAATATGGAAAATCCGCAAATGAAAAAGTACTATTCCTTTTACCTGAGAGAACACCTCTCTAGGAATCTCCAGATCCTCTGGTTCAACTCTGTGGTCATCATCTGCCAGACATTGACCATTGAATTATGCTGGAGGACCTACAAATGCTAAAGAAGCATTTTGTCTAGTAACCTCTAAGTGCTCCAGTGCAACTCTGTGGTCAATTTCCAGCACAATTGTGCTGGAGGACTTAAAGATTCCCAGAGGGAACATAGTAATCAAAACTGCAAATGATCAAATCTGCAAAAGTCAAAGCCACAAATGTGGAGGACCGACTGTATTACTCTCATCAGATTTGAAACCTACACATTAGGGCGGGTTGGGAAAGGTAAACTAAAGCTTAAACTAAAGATTGGAAAAGCTACATCTTTTAACCACAGTTTATGGGCTCTGGTCCCACCTTCACACCGAAGCTTTGTGGATTTAAAAATAGCAGCCAGGAATGACATCACGGATAGGTTCACCCCACTAAGTCCAAGTAGCATTTTTTATTTTAGTGGACATGGAAGCAGGTGCTTCCATTACCAAAATTCACATCAAATCCCTGGAAATCCATTTGGGAAGCATAATACCTGTGGAGCGAGGATGGGAAGGAATTCAGTTACGAATCACGCATATCACAAACCTTGAAAATCTTGGGTAGCTGCTGCCGCTGACAAATAGAGACATTTGATGCAATGACAGGTGATATAGTGTGCCGTATTTCTCTTTCTATTGCCGTTTAAATTGTATATTTAGTGAATTAGTTTTGATTGATGATGGCTCGGGAGGTACTCACCAGGAACAAAAGAGAGAGAGAGAGAGATGGCATATTTTAACTATATTAATGGTTTGAGACTTAAGCCTAGCACCATATATTTTTGTAATCCTTCAGGAGCAAAGCCGCAATTTATACAAATGGATTCTGTCTATCTTTAGCCCAAGCAAGTCTGACAAAGAGATGTCACTAGGAGTAATGTTATTCATCATTCATAGGCACACAGTGCTGGAGGCGATGCTGCTTTTATATGGAATTGCTGTTGAGTTGTTTTTTTGAGTCAATAATAATAATAATAATAATAATAGTATCAACAATTGTCGCTAGCAACACATTGCTTTTTTTTTTAAAAAAAAAGTTAAAATCTTCTTCCTCACTTCTCTCCTGCAAACAAAAATGTCTCATTTTTTTTAATTTGAGGGTAAAAACCACCAAAGATGTTAGCATGCCATCAGCACAGAGACTATGCCAATTAGAGCCTAAATAACACGATGAAGTGCCCCCAACCCACTGGAAAAGTCTATGAATCCTTTAGTCTCAACTCTGTCAGCAACATGACAGTCCCGTCAAAAAGGGAAACGCTGGTGGCGCTGAGCAGTATGGCATGATAGTTCAGTTCCCTTTATGGTGCGTTGGTAATGAGATGTGAAAACAACACCCAAAAGCGCTGAGACTGTACTCTTCTCAGATCCCCACTTTGCTGAAACAGTACGATAACATACTCTCCAATATTTTGCAAATGAAAACTGGAACATGTGTGGCCAAGCAGCATCAGAGTGCGGTTAGGATAGGAAAAGTTAGCAATGAGGAAACATACACAAGTTGTAACAGTTTGATTTTGCCTGAATCTACTGGGAAGGGCAAATGTCTGCCCCTCTTTTCCTCTCTCCTGCTGAGTTGAGTGCAAACTACTTTTGCACTTTGAACTTAGTTTGCATCAGCTGCAGTAAATTGAAGACAAAAGGGGATAGTGGGAAAAGGAGAGAAAGACTGGGATATAGTTGGCCCTCTGTGCCCACGGAATTTTTATCCACAGATTCAAGCACCCACAGCTTGAAAATAGAGTACCTTGATTTTGCCATTTTATATAAGGGACATCATTTTGCTATACCACTGTATTTAATGGGACTTGAGTATCCATGTCGGGTCTGGGTACCAACCTCTAACAGATACCAAGGGCCCACTGTATTTTAAAAGTAGCTGAAAACATGGGATGGCAGAGGATTGATTTGGACTGTCCCTGACAAAGGAGAATTTGGAGGATATGGTACTCTTAATTCCTTCCACTTTTAGAGAGCTCAGCCCCATTGACTGCTAGAATGAAACTACTGGACAAAATGATTCAGATCCCTAAGAAAAAAGGGTAGATACAGTTTTGATGCAGAGGACCAGGGACAGTTGTTGCTGCGTCCCCTCTGCAACTGCCATCTGAGATAGCCGATTGCCTCTGCCTAATGGTAGTGCCACTCTAAAGTCCCAATTTCAATCTCTACCATCTCTGTCTAAAAAAGGTCAGATAGCAAGAGATGGGAAGGACCTCTTTCTGCAGTAAATACTGGAAATACGGGGCTGATTGTCTGGCTTCTTACAAAGTGGCTTGCATCCTCAGACGGGATAGAGAGGGCCTAGCATGTATCTCTACTGTAGAATGCGGTTCAACATCACATTAACTATCAAGACTCCATCCTACAGAATCCTGGGATTTGTAATAATAATAATAATAATTTTTATTTTTACCCCGCCTTTCCATGAGATGATCAAGGCGGCTTACAAAAGTTAAAAACATTACAATACAGGATAAAACAGTTACAATATAGGGTTAAAAACATTGCTACAAGGAATGGGAACAGGAATCAATAAAATACACATATCAAGGGCAAGAAAAGGGAAAAATCAATTTACGATGGTCTGTAGTTGTGTGAGGCACCAGCACACTTTGGCAGAGAAGGCTAAAGACCATATAAAAGTACAGGGGTTCCATAGGATGGAGCTATGGCACTGAGATGCACCCGTTTTTTTATTTGCTTTTTAAGAAAATCAATTGCACAGTGTTCCAATATTGGCAGCTTTATATCTCCAATCAGTCAATAAAATGATCAGTTTGTGGCTTAACAGAGCATAGTGGTTTGAGTGTTGGACTATGATTCTGGAGACCAGAGATCAATTCTCTGCTTGGCTATGAAATCCCTAGATGACCTTGAGGGAAGGCAATGGCAAACCTCCTCTGAACAGATCTTGCCAAGGAAACCCCATGATAGGGTCACTTTAGGCTCACTATAAATCAGAAACAACTTGAAAGGACACAACACATGCAGCTTTACTATGCCTTCAGAAGTCCACATTCCAGTCACATCAGGAGACACAACTTGGCTTTTGACTGACAATTGAATTTCTTACATTAGAATGTAACAAGTGGGTTTTTCTTAAGCCTCCTTTGATGGATTGGACAAAATCAATCCCCCCCCCCCATTGCCTGTCTTGTTATGTTTTTATTTAAAAAATACCTGAATTTCAACTAGAGGGGAAAGTCTGTATCTTGTTTAGGAGAGCAAAGTTGCCTGGTGCCTCTTGAAATGCAGATTAGAGGGAAGCTAGTTCAGACATCACAGGGTCTGCCTTGAAGAAACCAACAAAGCTTGAGAAGTGCTTTGTTTCAACAGAAAGCAGAAACTCGATGCTCTTTGATTAAAATAAGGCTGACATTGGAAGGAGGGATGGAGAGGCCTGGAGCAGACACTCCTGGAATTGTACTGTGCAGTTTCTAGTAGTCCTCCAGCCCAGCCTCAAGGTGAAACATATATACCAGTAATGGCAAACCTATGGCACGTGTGCCAGAGGTGGCACTCAGAGCCCTCTCTGTGGGCACATGTGCCATCACCCCAGCACAAAGTTTGCCAGAGTTTGTTACTAGAAAGCCAGAGGGACACAGCACTTTGCAGTAAATAAGTGGGTTTTGGGTTGCAGTTTGGGCACTCGGCCTCTAAAAGGCTCACCATCACTGGTATATACCAAGCCATGTCATCCAACCAGTTTTCCCTCTAACATATTACAAACAAATATAGCAACCAGTTTGTAACATCCTTGCCCTTAAAAGGCAGAATAAAGCCCAATCCTTAACCCTGGACAGAGCCAGATTAAGACATTTTGAGCTCATGAGCTGTGATCAGTTCAAGAGGCCCAGCAGCATTATTTTGGGGGGAGGGGGTATTTCTTTTCTATTTAGAGGTCACTCAATAGGTCCTTGAACAAATCAAGCCTGAACTCTCCCTGGAAGCCAAGATGATCAAATTGAGGTTGTCGTACTTTGACCACATCATGAGAAGGCCTGGCAATAATGCTGGGAAAAGTAGAGGGTAGTAGAAAGAGGGGAAGACCACAAACTAAATGGGTAGACTCTATTAGGGAGATCACAGGGATGAATTTACAGGGCCTACTGTAAGTAGAACAATGAAGAATAAGGAGTCTTGGAGAAGTCTCATCCACAGGGTCGCCAGGAGTCAGGGCCAACTCGAGGGCAGTTAACAAAAACGATACTGTATTTCAGAAGGAGGAACTGGCAAAACCACATCTGAACAGTCCTTGCCTAAGAAAAACCTATGAAATTCGTGGGGTCACTGTAAGTCAACAGGTGACTGGAAGGCATATGCACAGAAATACAAAACTCTAAAGGCACTAGAGCCTGTCTGATCTTGGAAGCTAAACAGGGTCAGCCTTGGTTAGTACTTGGATGGGAGACTGCCAATAAATCTCAGGTACTGTAGACTATCTTTCAGAGGAAGGAGCTCGCAAAACCACCTCTGAGTATTACTTGCTTAAGAAAACCCTAGGAAATTCATGGGGTTGTCATAAGTCAACAGATGAGTTGAAGGCACATGCACACACACATGTTATGAGGTCTGAAACTGCAGCTTAGTTAGTTTTCTTGTTAACCCAACAGTGTCTCAAGGCTGGCCCACACTGAAGCTGTGCACTCTTGGCCGTAGGCCGTACTCTTTTGCTCTGTATTAGTATTTCCTGCTGTTTTGAAAGCCAGAATATATGGGCATTCGATATTGAATTTGTTTTTACTCAGTGATTTAACCCCAGCCTTTGGATGGAAGTATTCCATAAAGAATGACAGGACTAGTCAGGGTCCATCCAAGACATGTTGCTGCCTGGGCACCACAATCCCCTTCCATGCACAAACACTGACTGGGCCAGCAGTTGAATTGTTCTTTGGTACTAACAGTGGAACAGTATCCTCTATGCACCTGAAGGTGGCAGGGTAGACTAGTAGGTGCAAACCTGCTCCTGGGGCACACAGATTTCTGTTACCCCCCAATATCTGATGCCCTGAGAAGACCATGGTGATGCTGGCCTTGTACTTAAGCAACTAATGTGAATGAAATTTCAGCATTTCCCCCCAAAATCAACATAGAGACAGTTCTCTTCATCAGGCTAAACATACCCAGCTCCCTAAATTGCTCCTCATAGGGCATGATTTCCAGACCTTTCACCATTTTGGTCACCCTCCTCTGGACATGCTCCAGGTTGTCAATATCCCTCTTGAATTATAATGCTCAGAACTAGATAGAATATTCTGGGTGACCGAAGAAGAATAGAGTGGCACTATTAACTCTCATGATTTATACATTATACTCCTATTGATGCAGTCTAGCATCAATTGGCTTTCTTAGCTGCTGCATCACACTGTTGACTCATGTTCAGCCTATGGTCTACTGAGATTCCTAGATCTCTCTCACATGTACTGTTGTCAAACCAGGTGTCCCCCATCCTATATCTATGTATTTCATTTTTTCTGCCTGAGTGTAGTACCTTGCATACATGGGCATCATCATTTACTAGTTTATCATTTTTTATGCACCACCAGATTGTCCTTCCTCCAAGGCATTTTGTTGGAACTGGCCAGTTTTGTCTGGTACAAAAAAAAACAAAACAGAACATCTAGTCAAAGAAAGAAAGAAAGAAAGAAAGAAAGAAAAGATCATTTCAATTTCATCTCTTATTTATATGTCATAGACCATACAGAACAGTGAGTTAATGTGCCAACACAAAAGTATTTGTTTATTTAGATGCCATTCTGTAGAAAAGGGAAGTATTTTCTTGGTTTGCTGGAGGTGGTTTTATTTTCCTACCAAAATAACTTCATCTGGTTTGACAGGTACAACGAATTACTCTGAAGATTAAGCCTTGATGAGAAATCTGTTAAAGTGCCTATGGGAGTGTTTAATCTAACTTTGTTTGGGATTTGGAGAGTGCGATTCTTGCTGTGTTGGCTGACCTGAGGAGTGCTTGAATCCAAATGCACCATGGAGGCGATATAACTTATCAGTTGCCCAAGACTCAACTTTGTTTTTCTGCACCAGCAAAACACACCTGGCATGCAGAGAGCATGGGTAATATCAGCTTTGCCGCTAGAACAGTATTTGCATCTATCTAAATGTACTTTTTGGAAATCACAAAACTGGGAACATGGATAAATGCAATTGCCATTCATATCAGTGCTGTTGGGAAACTACTAGTGTCTATCCATGATATACATAGACTGCCAGTGTGTGGAAGCTCCCAGCCAATTCTTCCCTTTAAATGATGCTGCTTTTTTACTAGTCCTCTCTGGATGAGTAAACCATGAGAAAAGGAGCAGAACCTCTGCACAAATTGTCCACTATGTTTTTGAACTGGAATTAAAAAATGGAATCAGGAGTGGTTGCTGATGGTTAACCCAGTAGACCTGTCCTCCTGACATATATCTTTAGTTGTGATTTCATGAAGAGGGAAACAGGAGGTGCATCTACACTGGGCTCTTTAATCCAGATTATTATGCTCTGGATCTGCCCTGAGTTGACACAATGCAGGCGAGATGTGCTTCTGGGCAGCACCACATCTTCTCAACTGACCTGTCCCTCTCAGTGGTGCCAAGCAGCTGCCTGTGAGAGCCTGACCATTGCCGTCATTTCTCCTGAGGTCAGAACGGGGGCCCTGCCATCTGATCAACAAGGGGATCACTCTATCCCCTCCTGTTCTGACCTCAGAAAAAGTGATAGCAATGCCCAGGCTCGCAAATGGAGTTGCTTGGCTTGTTAGGCCACAGTGGTGGTGGCACCAAGGGGCACGGGTCAGTGGAGAAGATGTGGTAGGTGTGTAGATATGTTGACAGCTGGGTTGCTCCAGATCCAGCCTAGTTCAGCTGTCCTCATGTCCAACACACCTAGGTTAATTCTGAAATTTCCTGTGCTTCATCTGTGCTTTCTTCTTTCTCTCGTTCATCTCTTTTCCAAAGCCAGGAGGGCCAGCATCTTTCTGCAAAACTAACATCTATCTCTACTGCTTGGCAGTCCTAAAAAATTGGAGAGGTAGAGCTAAGATGGCCATGCAACAAAATACAACAAAATCTGGAATACACATCATGATGATACCTTTATTAAGATCTGAGGGGCCATTCAGATTAATCCATTCGGATTAAAAATCGGAAGTTCCCATTGGCACTGGTTTAAACACATCAGAATTAGGGTCTTTCACACTCGATCCAGGGCAAATCCCCCTTGGAGCGTTTTTTCCAAAAGTGGATTATTTCCCGTGTCTTTTAGGAAAACCCGTTTCTTCCCTGCTGCCGGCAAATGTGAACTTGGCCCCAGTCATGATCGGGTCAAGTTCAGGGGAGGGATTTAGGTCAGAGGGAGGGCAGGAGGCAAAACATTCCTCCCCTCTCACACCAGTCGCTTTGCAAGCGGCATTTATTTTGGTAATTTTATTTTTGACAGATTATGCGAATGCTTGTTCTACAAGTTGATACATATTGATAGAATGTGTCTGCTTGCGCTACATTTCCCTTTCTTTTGCTTGCTGCCGGCATGGCACCGCACTTTGCAAGTGGCATGTTTTTTTAAAAAAAAATTGTGTGTGTGACAGAATATGTGAATGCTTGTGTTTCCTTTTTGGCAAATGATACAATGTGTGAATGCTTTTGCTACATATGTATATGTGTATGTAAGGCATTCTGGGGTGGCAATCGGAGGGAAAGCAAAGAAAGAGGATGCAGAGGTGGCATTCTGAGGTGAGGTATTATTATTATTGTGAAAGAAAGAGGATGGCATGGGGGGTGGCAGGGGCTTCGGAGGTGGCATTGGGCTTGAAGGGAAGGGAAGAGAAGAGGTTCCAAAGAGGTGGAAATGCTGGGCTGGAAGCGAAGTAGAAGCTAGAGGCTGGCATTCAGAGGGAAGGCTGTGGAAACCCATGACTTTGGGGAGTCACACTCTCAGCTTCAGGGGGAAAGGCAATGGCAAATCTCCTCGGAACCAATCTTGCCAAGAAAACCCCAGGATGGGGTCATTTTAGGGTTGCCATAATCTGTAGTGACCCAAATGCACACAACACACACACACACACCTGGAGGTTTTAAAATTTGACAAGTTGACAGAATATGCGCACACTGTTGCCAGTTTTTTTAAAAAAAAAAAGGAGGGGGGAAGCACCCATTCGGTTGGCCAATGGCTGTAGGATATGTCACCTTTGACGAAAGCGGAAGTGAATTTGATTGACAACAGAGGAGGCTCCATTTTAAAGCAGTACCACAAATGTGAACTTCAGAGGGGGAAATTGCAACAATCGAGGTAAAGGGTAGTACGAACTTCTTTCTGAGCAGATTTGGTATGGGGGCAACCGGATCTGCCCACTTCTATCCAGAGCAAATGAGCGAGTGGGAATGGGGCCTGAAAATACTATTATTTATAGGCTGAACATATGTGCAATTTTAAACATACCATTTTTAAAAATATTTCCAGACCGTCCCATCGTTTTAATATAAAAGTTTTGTCACGTTTTCAAGACAAATGTCCTGTTATGTTGCAAAAATGATTTGAAGATCTCTGTTTGAAATTGTGGTTGTAAAAAAACAAAGCGTCTTGGAGTATGACAAGTTTTATGATAAGGAGTTGAAACACCAAAATTTGCTGCATAAGAGTACTCCATTAGAGAAATATTCATGGTGCCATTGTGGTGAATTGCAGTCCCCCTCTACATCTATATAGATTTTTGTATCAGTTCTGTCCCTGAAGAATAATTGCTAGCTCAATGCATTCATGCAATGAAACTTTTGTTATCATCTTACTTTGTCATGAATATGGAATATTACATAATCCTGTTCCGTTTTTACCATCCCAGTGTCCCATTTTTGTCTCAAGTAAATATGGTCAGCCTATATATTTAGCACCTGAGAATGAGAATCCTGACCTAATTGACTAGGACTTTGTGAGGCTTTTATCTCCCGTGTCAGGTAAAGCAATGTGAAATGGACTTTAATGATTGCAACGCCTAAATTCATCTCAAGATCTGACAATGCAGAAGCTTCTTAAGAGTTTCACTGTATTCTGCCTACAAAGTGGCTTTTGGCCTCGACAGATGGCCAGCTCTCAAAGGGAGTTTCTGTGGGGATGCTAATCTAGAAGAAAATTGTATTGCTTTACTTTTAATGCCTGTGTTTTCAACCCCTTAAGGCTAATAGGAGTGTGGCCTCCATCTGAATTGATCCTGAGTCAAGATCATTTAAAATAACACCTAAGTGAATATCTGGAGCAAGAGGGAGACCAGTAATGCTGATACCATCTTTATTCCCCTACATGATTTTTACTGTTTTTACCTGATGAAGATGCCAATGTGCTTTAACTCCTAGCATAATATATTTTGTACCTTTTAGTTGGCCTAACAAACATAGAATAGGATCATAGTCTCATATTTTGGATTTTGTTGTATTTTGGCAATACTGAGGAGCATAGAATCCATAATTCAATTATATACTATTCAGAGAGATAGCCGTTCGCATCTAAGGAAATAGACCAAGTCTACAGAAGCTTATGCTACAGTCACTTTTGCACAGTTATTGTCACAATATCATATAATGTTTTTATGAAGTTTGGTGATGCATGTTTATGAGAAATAATGGTTTAGCTGTGTAATAATGTCTGACTTATCTGCCTACAAGCATTTGAGACCTTCTGATAAGACTGTGGCCAATTCTATCAAATGGGGAGAATGAACAAGGTTTCAGAAGAAGCAGGACCTTGTCAATAGTAGTTCCAATGCAGCATGTTTTCTGAGAGTGGAGCATATATGCTCATATCTGCTGACCCTGTGGAAGTGAATAAAATTTCATTAAAAAAAATCAAAGACATATATTGTATTTGCTCTTTTTAAAAAGTCATTCTTCTTGTTCTTAGCGTTCTGCTGTTTATTGTTTTTGTTCTATTTTTTATCAGACATACACTTTTGAACTTGTATACCGCTATGAATTTTATATAAGTAGCAGTATGAAATCTTTTACAGAACTAAATTAAAAATGTGTTCCTTTGATCCTATGAAATAAAAACTACTCATAATGTTGATCATCATAAGAAACGTCTGTGAGTGAGTGATCCATTTGGTAATGGAATATTAATTGAGTTCAAGTTGCATATTTTTGGTGCAGTAGCTGTCAAGTTGACAAGAATGATAGCTTTCATTTGCATGCAAAGGCTCTCGCTGTCCCTTCAGGATGGATGATAGACCCTTGCTTCATCCGTCACCACTGTGTTACTTTTTTGTAAGATGAAAAGGAAGAAGGGGAGAGAATTAAGAAAGTTGAAAGATAAAAAAAATTTTAAAACCTCATAAAATGCACTTTGCAGATCTCCTTGAAATGAAGGATAACTTCAAACCCACTTTGCTCAACTCAAAGTGCAAACCAAAGTATTTAGAGTCTAGATGAAATGGCATTGCTGCAGTGTAAAAATCTTTTTAGTTCATTAAGTAAAGCACAATTTTAATTCCAACATCAATGAACCATTTTTACAGTGATAACATGGAAACTTTTTTGTATTTTTAAAGTGAAAAAAATAGGCACAGTCAAAATAGACCTTAAACAGTGCAATGCAGAGTTTAAGCATTTTAAAAATCTATGGACTTCGTAGGTGGAGGACATACTCTTTAACATATTTTGCAGGGAGTAGGCCCCACTTAATAGAATCAGGACCTCATTCCAAGTAGATGTGTATAAGATGATGCTTCATAGCACATGTCCATTGAAATAAATAGAAGTCTTCTATGGGCCTGATACCAAGGACCAGTTGTCACTCAGCTCAGGTTGTAGTTTATCTATGTGACTGTGTACTGGAACTGGCCATTGGCTCAGGACTTCTTCATTTATTCCCCAAATAAAAAGTCCACATAGGGATTTAAAACTTCACTTATTTTGTTCTCAGTGGCCCCATTCCCACTTACAGATAAATCAGTGTGCAATCCAAATCGATTGATCAATTTGACAGTGGAGTGTGGTTCCCACTATATTTGTCCCGATTGCATTTTTCCCTACAAAATAATCCACTTGTGGTTCCCATTAACAAATGAATCAGTTCAAAATGAATTGGTTCCAGCCAGGCGACGGTGAAATTTGAATCGATTCCGATCCTCATGGGGTTCACACTTGTGCAAAATCGATTTATTGAAAAGGAAGCAGAAAAAATCAGCATCAAAAAGACGCAGGTTAAATGGGTCTAGCGCATTGCCCCCCCCCCCTCTCAGAATTGCTTCAGCAATTCAGATTAAGTGGGAACCAGGGTCGTTCGAACCAGTTCAGACCAATTCATGATCCGATTTAAAAGGTAGTGGGAATGAGGCCAAAATGTAAGGCTGAAGAATTTCAAAGTTTTCAGCTGGGTAGGAACAGAAAAAATTATTTGTTAAAAAAATTGAAAACTACATTTTCACACACCAAGGAGTGCATTGTG
The DNA here is from genome assembly GCF_019175285.1 of Sceloporus undulatus. NCBI lineage: Eukaryota > Metazoa > Chordata > Lepidosauria > Squamata > Phrynosomatidae > Sceloporus > Sceloporus undulatus. Next base: position 36,846,994 of record NC_056528.1, on the reverse strand, counting down.
CAAAAAAAAACAACCTATATTGTTTATTGAAAAATGTGTTCTTTTTTCTTGTTGTTTTGTGCACAAACTCTACTTTTTTGTACCAAAAAGACTTTGGCCACTAATCTTGCTGACTAGGAGATTCAGGGGATTGCAATTTTTAAAAAATTGCTGAAATCCTGTGCGACCTGCTATGTTATTTTACATACATCTAGCCTTGTAGCAGAATCGCTAAGAAACCCTTTTACTGAATTGCAAAGATGCATAACAGGGCAGTGCCAGGTGCACACCAGGAGTGATGCAATGTGCTTTGGACCCCATGATCCCATCCTGTTGTACATTAGTCCCTTTGCGCTTTGGTCCCATTGAACAATAGTCCTTCTGCTGGCTTCGCAATGTAGTAATGTAACAGCATCCCTCTACTTTATACAGACATTAGGGTACTGCTCAATTGTAATTCTCTCAGACATAGGTCCTCTTATGAAGTTGTAAGTCTCTAACAGGATTCTGGCCAATTTCTGTATGCTTTAAGTAGATAAAGACGTATACAAATATACCTACGTGAAAGTAATGTGTATGCTAATAACACCACTGCATTAATACACAGAACAAGTTCTTATATCTGACTCATTTCTGACGCAGTCCCACCCCCAACAGAACTGGGAATAATTGCTGCCAGTCTATAGGATCTACACTACAGCAATGGCATTTATTTATTTGCTTAGTTATTTAGAAAGATGGTTTCAGACAGCTGCTCCCCAAGACAAGGAGAAGAGACCAAAAGTTCAATGCAAAGTTAGCAAGATGTGCCGGAACAGGGAATCTAATGCCGAAAGTCATTATGCTTTCCAGTTGTTGCTGACGAGTGATGGATTTCCTACTTGAATAAATAATTTCAGATAGAACAGAACTTTGTCATAGGATAATTATGTCTCCCTTGCTCCCAGCTGAATGCTGAGACATTTTATGGAAAATCAGTGTGAGGTGTTTATTTTCAAAGCTGGAGACATTTATCCTCTGACAGCCCTGTGTTGGAGCGACTTTATTTCTGCTATATCAAATGACGGATGCCGCCGTAATCATTTTGTCAGGCTGGTATTGCTGTGTTAGTAAAGGAAAGGCAGCTCAATCTCCTGAATGCCAAATTGCTACCAATTCACTCAAAATAGTGCAACAATGCTGCCTTTCTTCCCCTGAATGAACTGCTTAGAGTCACTCTTACCTGTATCCGTATTAATGTTGACATATCTCAAGTTTTTTTTTTTAAGTGGATTCTGATTTTAAAAGAATTGCTTTCCCTGCCCTTTCCATTTTATCCTCACAACAACCCTGTGAAGCAGATCTGGCAGAGAGATCATGACAGGCCCATGATCAGCTTCATGGTTGAGAGGCAGATATGAAGGCAGGCAATGGCTAGGCTAGGCTGACTGAAAGGTTCTGGGAGCTATTGCTGAAAAAACGTAATTGTCTCACGTTCTAAGTTTGATACTTTAACAATTATGTCAAAGATCCTCAGCTGGCCCATGGACTACAACAACTCAACAAATTCAGTTCAGGTGGTTCACAGAAATTTTCTAGAACTGTAAAAAAAAAACCAAACCCAAATCTGTGTCCTTGGCCATACACTTGGTTTACTTACTTACTTACTTACTTATTTTTTTAATTTTATTTAGAATACAGTATTTCTATCCTACTCTTCAGCCACAAAGGATCTCAGAGTGGCTTGTTGTTGCTGTTAACTGCCTTTGCTTTGATACTGATTCATGGCAACCCTGTGGATGGACATCTCCATGATCCGCTGTCCTCCATTGTTCTGCTTAAGTCCTCTAAATTAATACCCATGACCTTCCTAATTGAGTTTACCCGTCCGGCATGCGATCATCCTCTCTTTCTACCTGGAGCTGTGCTTTTCATAATAATTTGAACGTCCACTGAGAAATGAAAATAGAAAATGTAATTTATTTGCATACTGTGATTTATTTTCAAACAGCAGAAAATGGAATAGATGAACTAAAAGATGGGAGAGATAGAGAGTATTGAACTGCATATGCACTGCAGAATTAATGCACTTTGACACCACTTTAACTGTCATGGCTCAATGCTGTGGAATCCTGGAATTTGTAGTTTGTTGTGGCAGCAGAGCTCTGTGACAGACAAAGCAAAATATCTAATAAAAGTACAAATCCCAGAATTCCGTAGCATTGAGCCATGGCAGTTAAAGTGTTGTCAAATTGCTTTATTTCTGCAGTGCAGATCCAGCTTTAGTCTCTCTGAGCCATTTCTGGTTTAGGATTCAAGTACAGCAGTTTACAATCTGGAACTGGAAGACTCCAGTTAGGGATCAATGTACATTGGAACCTTTTTCTTGCAGATTCCACTTGTGTTGTCAAAGACAAAGGTGATGTTTCATTTGTGAGTGTCATGTATTAAGTTGTGGCCTTCCCTGTTCTGTGTCTGGTTAGATCTGTTCCTTTGTCAGGCTCAAGGGTCTTGGGAGCATGAGAATGATATGAAATGCTTGATACGTATTTCTGAGCTAGATGGGAAGATAGGCTTGACTTCAGGGAGGAATTAAATTCTCTGAAAAGTTTTGGCATGTCATGATTTTGCCCCAGTGGACGCTATTCAAACGTACAAGATCTGCTGTCAAAATGGATGCCAGGCTTTTTAATTATTAGTAAGAGATGCCTTCTGTTGATTAATGGGGAGATGGTGCCAGGATTTTTGGCTAAAGGAAGGAAGCTGGCGTTTCTTTGGAACATGGAAAGCAATGAAACATGTCTTTACCCCCTCCTGCCTCTCTCCCCCTCCTTCCCCACTCCTTTGCTTTTGCTGTTTAGCCTCATAATTTATCCATCTTTCATCCCAGATTCTTTCTCTATGGCCCAGCTTGATTTTCAGTAGCAAAATGACAAGTCTACCAGCAGTACCTACAGATATCTATAATTCATTATACCGTGTGTTCTCAGTTATTAACACAATAAACAGAATGGTGGAAATTAAGTTTTGTTCTTCTTCCTCTCTTCTGGAAAGAAATCTGCTCTCTGCCAAGGATGTAAAACCTGTGCACTTTTTGGATTATTATGCATTCTACCCAGAGCTTGTTAAAGTTACTTTTTTGGAGCACATCTCTCAGAAATGCAGCCAGCCAGCATGCTCACTGGCAGTATCCAAAAAGGTAATTTTTCCATGTTCTGATTCTGCCCCACTGCAAATATTTCTGATTCTACTGAGCTCCCTGAGACCCTTATGGACTAGTTGCATAATCCAACAATCCTTTGTTTGTTTCTCCATCTGTCAAACAAACAAACAAACAAACAAACAAACAAAAATCCAAATTGGGTTTCCAGCTTCCCTGGGTTAGCACCCCTGCTCACATTGTGTAGAGAACTGTATTTTTCACAGTTATTTTTCTGAAAGGGGATCCCTGTTTCTGAACAGGTACTAGTACAGTACTAAAATATGGGGTAGAGATAGAGCATAGGGTGCATACAAGGTCACACAGGGCAACTGCCAAGTTCTCATTGGCGTCATACTATCTATTTTACATGAACTGGAGTACATTAACACTATAAAATTATAGTGCTGTGATCTGAATTTAACTGGCATGGCTATACCTTAGGACTTTATGACATGAAAAGTGGAATTAGAACATGATAGCCGCATCTTTGGTTATATGTACCTTAGCACATGATGCTGAGCAGCGGCACCACTGTGGTTGGTGTCACTCAATGCTGTTGCTCATGGTGTCACACACCTCCATTGACCTCCTCCCATACCACGTCCTACAGAATCCTTAGTAAAATTTTGTGTTCTAATGTCACTCATTAATCGTAATTCTCCTACATCACTGAATGTAATGACAATAATTGTGACATAAACAACTAGCAAAATTTAAATTATACCTTTCTTTGTTCATATGCACAGTCTAAATTACACTTCCTTGAAGAGTGATGGAGTCTCCTTCTTTGGAGGTCTTTAAACAGAGGCTGGATGGCCATCTGTTGGATATGCTTTGATTGAGAGTTCCTGCATGACAGAATGGGATTGGACTGGATGGCCCTTGTGGCCTCTTCCAACTCTATGAATGGATTGTCATGATCACACAAATGCTCAAATAGCATGCTGGGAAGGGGTTAGGACAGAGAGATGGGGCTATAGTAACCAGTGTAAGGAATGCAGAGGCTGAGACAGAACACCTTGGAAAGAGCTGTATGATAATGACTGTGCCAACTCAGTATGTTTGTCTTTCCTACTGGAAACACTATTGAGGCACTTTCCAAGCCTGGTGTGATATAGTTCTTTGGGAGTTCTGCTCTTTTGAAATTCAGTGAGATATGAGAGCTCTTTGGCTGAGAGTTCTAAATGCCTCTCCTTGAACTGCAAATCCCAGGATTTCATAGGATGCAGCCAGCATCTATTGCATATTTCACTTTTTACTACATTCTGATTTTGGTCCCTCTCAATCAATAATGAACTGAAATGAAATTTTTACCTTTCCTAGCAGCTAAAGTGACCCCATTTCACTTTTCCCCATATTGGAATTTTGTGTATTTTGGTAAATTCTGTTTGTCTGGGGTTTTTTTTTTTTACAATATGAACGGAAATATAATTCTCACCTAATTGCAAAAGGTCCTCTTTAATGGGCGAGTTGACTTTTATGGTATTTAGCCTTCATTATTATTATTATTATTATTATTATTATTACCTTCAAATTGAGAAATCCTTTATAAATCTTCAGGGGAAAGATGCCCACTTAGTTTATGCTGTGTTCACTGAAGTCTTGGGCTTTTTAAAATATTTCATGTATCTGTTTGCTTCCTTGACCATTTGTTCCCTGAAAGTGTTTTATACCATTCATGAAAGCTAAAAGTGTTGTAAGAGAAAAATGTGAATGCATGCAAGCCATAGGTCGCAAAAAGAGTTTTCCATCTCCTTAAACTAAGTGCTGTGTACCCCCAGGACTATGTATCTTCACTTCTAAATAGTTGTATCTGTCTTTCTGGCTCAGTCATACCATGATCTAGCCAACTGAGAAAAGATGAACATTTCATTGGCATACTTCCACCATTAATTCATTTCTACAGCCAAGACTGCAGTTGGGTATCCCAGCATCTGTCTCTGAATTTTCCAGCCAGATAAACTGGGCTAGGTATTCACTTTTCTTCTAGGTTCCAAGTATCTATGTGTCTAAGTAAGACACTAAGTAAGCTGTAAGTAAAATGAAAATAATAGCAAGTTAATATGGGAAAAAATCATACATTATACAATTCATACTGAGCAATACTCATGATGTTACCACTGTTGATATAGAGTAGAAGACATGCCCACCTCTCCAGAAAATAGCCCATAGCCCAAAATATTGAAATAATTCACTTAAAGGACATGCCTTTCAAGAAGCAGCTAGGTGAGATCTTTATTGTTTCTCTTTCAATAAGAACAGAACACCAAGGAAAAATTCCTGACTCCATCCAGATGTAAGTCCAGTTTGACATTCAGACAAACTAGATAATGACACTAACCAAACAAATAACAAATAGTATTTAAATTTTCTTGAACAGATTGCAGACTGAGAGCATGTTTACACAGTGTCCAGTGTTTGATACCTATTTCATATATTGCATATGAGCCATCACAGCTCTAACTTCATTAAAAGAATTCATTTCAACCATGGTAGTGGTTAACAAAGTCTATTTACACATTCCAATGCAAGTCCTCAAGCTCAGAGGAGCAAACGTGTGTGAATGAGACCTGTGGCAAATGAATGAATGAAGCCACTATCCCTCATTCTGACATCCGTAATCTATGGTGTGTACGGTTATGTGTACCACAATGCTGACTTATGGGAACACCATTAATTTTAGAGGGTTTTCTTTAGCAAGGAATACTCACAGAATGAGGGATAGTGGCTTCATTCATTCATTTGTTTGTTTAATCTCTCTCTCTCTCTCTCTCTCTCTCACACACACACACACACACACACACACACACACACACACACACCAGAACTAGTGCATATAATATTCCCCTTTCTGGTGGTGTTAAGAAGCCAGTGGCCCCAGTGATCCTTCTTATCTCCAGCCTTCCTTTAACAATTTTATCTCTCTGCCATTTTGCGGATTGCATTTTCCCCCCAAGTGTCCCTAGAGAAAGGAGGGGGAAGTATATAAAAATTACAAGGGGCAGGGGACAATCCTATCAGAGGTTCCCTTTAGCTGCAGATATAAGAGGAAAAGAAATAAGTACATGTATCATTTTTACAGTCAGCCAAGACCAAACAGCCCATGATTTCTCTGAAGAGTCTGTTTTAAATATAAAGATGGATATGAGGTTATACATCATTTTATGTACTTCTGTCTCAGTGGCTCTTGACCCCACTCCCCTGTAGCTTATTACTTATTGACAAAGTTTTCATGAGAAGAAACAAGAAAAAGGAAAAAGGAAGGGAAATGTAAATGAATGTCAAATGAAAGAGACACACAAACACACACAGAAACACACATATATGCATAGTGAATGTCCTTGGAAGCACTTGTCCGTCACTCCTTTAACAATTCAGTGACCTCCTGTTGTTCCCAATTCCTTCAACATCTACCATGTGTTTATCTGTACACCGCAATTTATTGTTGATTATTTAAACCATAGAGCTTGAGCGCATAAAGGCCAAATAAGGTAATTCATTTTGTAGGAATGCAGCAGTAACAAGCTTACATTTCAAAAGGGATTTTCAAATGGGAAGCATACTACTTTCTTTGGAGTAATAAGTAACACTTTCTAGTTATTTTTAATGGACATGTTTAGAGGCAAGTGGAAGGGAATTTTCCAAGTTTTTAAAGTAAAAGCTCCATGTCATTTTCTTATCTGCCATAAGGCTTGCCAGTCCTCACCTAAAAAGCAATAAAAAGGCAATGAGCAATATGAGGAGGAATGTCCCGAGTTACTGAGTGTTGCAGTTTTAACAGTAACCAAGGGCTTTTTTTTTAATTGTGGCAAAAATTTCAATAGGAAAAACTCATGAAAAGTAATGCTGTGTAAGCCCTTGTTGGAAAAGCAAATGTAAGATGATGTCCGCCTGGTTCATCCCACATGATGGAGCTGTGATATGCTCGCTTTGATGTGCATCCCTTGTCTGTACTTACTGAGCCTGCTGGGTGATCAGGGCCAATTTTAAGGCGCATGAATTAGACCTTAGTGATTGGTCTCTAAAGTTTTCCCATCATCAGTGTCAATTGAAGTGCATTAGACTTTGTGAACTGTGCAATGATCCAGCCTGCAGCTTTTTTGGAAATTCTCAATAGAGATAACACGATGATTAAGTAGCATTGACAGCGCTCCCTTCTTCTTGCAATGCCACACAGAGGCCCTGAGTGCATTAGCAAAAGAAATTGATTGTTTTCTTTCCCTGCCAGCAATTTTCTACTCTGAGGCTTATCCAAAAAGTAATCTAATTGCATGAGGTGGCCCTGATGTTTCCTTGGGGTCAATTGTTGCATTTGAGTTTGGGATGAGGTGTTTTTGAGCCACCCTATTCTTATAAATGGAATTTCCAATTTTAGCTCGACTAAAAGTGTGCATGTGAGCACCATAAGTCTTAAGAGATCCCTGCATGATGCCTCTGGGTAAACAGAACTTTGCTTTTGAATGTATATCATTTGGATCTGGCATAGAAGGTAATTGCTAGTCTGCACCGAAAGGCCAATCTTAATAGGCATATAGATTAGAATGTTATTTTCTGGGAAGGGCATTGGGGAAGGAATATTAGGGAGTTCATACATCTGGGCTGGTGGGTCAAATGCTTGAGTTTCCCAAATTCCACTGCCAGCTTTGACTAGGATTGAAATGCATTCTAGAGATGTAAATTTTAGCTTATTTCATCCTTGCAAGCAAGAAGAAGAAAACAATCAGAAGTTTTCTGCTCAGTGGGTGACAATACATTTTTTTTTTACCCATTTTTCAATGGGTATTTTTTTTTTTGCATTTTTCAGATATTTTTTCATTTTGAAAAAAGATTATATTTTGTACATTTTGGCACAAAACAATGTTTTTGAACAGAAAAAAAAATCTATTTTGCTCAATGTATATTGTTTTCCTCTCAAAACAATGGCCGAGAGCCTACATTACTAAGGCTGCTGCCACACTGCAGAATTAATGCAGTTTTGACACCACTTTAACTATCATGGCTGCATTCTATGGGATTCTGAGATTTGTAGTTTTCTGTGGCACCATGGCTATCTGACAAAGAAGGCTAAATATCTCACAAAACTACAAATCCCATAAGTCCTTAGCATTGAGCCAGGGCTGTTAAAGCAGTTTCAAACAGAATTAATTCTACATTGTAGATGCAGCCTTGGTTGTGACTAAGTATTGGGGCTAACCTCCTTGCCAACTTATTTTAACAGCCAGCAGCCACTCTGAGTAATGGAGATCCCTTTTACATTGAGTAACTGTCACAGCCTTGCTCACTTGTGGGAGCCCACTGGTAATGTCATCCTGCTACATTTTGACCATGAATTCATATATATATATATATATATATATATATATATATATACACACACACACACACATACACACACACACACACACACACACACACACACACTGCCTTTTTCCCAGGACAGGACACAAGGTGGGTAGAACAGACCCCTATAATTGGAGCAGCTCCCTCAAATTTAAGTTGGGATCTGGGGCACATTTAGAGTCATGACAATAATGCCACAACCATGAAAGTGCAGTATAACCAAATATAGATTTTCTATTTACTTGTAACTTCAGGTTACGGATATGAAACTGCAATACAGAGTGCCAGACTTTGTTTTTTGTGTGCATATGAGAGCTGTTGTGTAGTAGTGGTTTGAGTGTTGGACTATGACTGTGGAAACCAAGGTTCAATTCCCAGCATGACCATGGAACCCACTAGGTGACCTTGGGTGAGTCACATGCTCTCAGCCTCAGGTGAAAGCAATGGCTAACCTCTTCTGAATAAACCTTGCCAAGAAAACTCCATGACAGGTTCACCATAAGTCTGAAATGAATTAAAGGCACACAGCTCACAGACGCAGATTTTTGTACAAATGAATCTTTCACAAAGTCACAAAAATACACACACACAAATCATCTCGTGGCACATGACAGTCCTAATGTTGAGTACTCTTATCAGTCAATCAGTCAGACTGATTTTCTTATCAAGGACTAGAAGATTTATAAGTATTTTTTACCTCTCTATGCACTTCCGTGCTTTCTAGCACCTGCATCTGGATTAACTTAAAAAAACAATATCCTACTGTCTTGTCTAATTTCCCCCCATTCCTCTTTTGTCTCATTTCTCTGTTCTAGCTTTAGTCACCAAGAGACCGCCTCAGCCTTTATACCCTATGGAGAATCAGACAACTTTTATAGATGTCCAGCTGGGTAAGTTGCTTCCTGGGAAGAAGAGACTCGCAAAAACTGAATGAAGCAAGCATGGTGTTACTAGATGCAAATCAATTGGCTGCTTTCTCATTTATAGTGGTAGGATTTATTGCAATGGCAACTTAAGAAAATGAGTTTGTGCAACGTCGAGGAATGGTATGAATTGTCTGTTTAGTATGCATGGGCTGTGGTTCATTGTAGGAGATTATGGATGGATCCAGTACAAGTAACACCCATTGCTCATGGGACAATGATGTTAGTAAAAGGAAAGGTAGTTTCTAGGTCACTGAGACAGTGAATCTACTCCTGGTTTTAATTGAAAATTGAAAAGAAATCTCCCAAATGCTGAGACCATTTTCTGCATGCTTTAACATTAACATTACCAACCACCACTGGTGAAAAAGTCAGTGGTGTAATGGAACCAGTATTCTCAGGGATGAAGCATTGGGACATTTTCAGCTATAGGGATAATAAGATCATTTTTCATACCTCTCACCTTTCTTTGTTCCCTCGAAGCTCAACTACAATGTCTATAGAAAGGGAAGGCTTCCTAGTGTCAACATGTTGTTATAATTTATGCTCTTTTGAGGTGGGTTGGTTTTGAATGGACAGTTAAGATGCATTGGTTTCTTTTGTAAGCAGGGAGAGATGAAACTCCTTGGGTTGTTGAGACAAGTTGACAGAGCTACCTCTAATATTTGGCTCTTGGCAATGTCACAATGGACAACTGCACTACAAGGGCTACAAACTACACCACTGAAGCACAGTGATGCATTCTCCATAATACTGAAGCAGAAGCGATGATAGAGGTTTATAAAGTGATGCATGGTATGGAAACATTGTAATACTAGAAAGTGGGTCAACCAATAAAACTGTTTGGCAAAGGATTCACGGCAGAGAAAATGAAGTAATTCTTCATAGAATAAACACATGAATGATGGATTCATTGTCACAGCTCTTGTTGACAACCATTAAGATAGACATCTTTAACAGGACATTAACAAGATTCATGGAAGACTACAGGAACCTTCTCAAGCAAATACAATGGGGCAGTGCAGACGGGTGATTTGCACCGTTCTTCTGGCAAACTAGGGCTAGATGAGGCTGGACATTTACATGCCCAGATACCCTAATGTGCCGACACACCACCATCATGCCTCGCCTCCCTCCACACAGTACTGAGCTAGGGTGACCAATTCTCTCACTCAGTACCAGGCATCTCCTGGGCTCCCTTGCATCTTATCCATCACGGGATCTTTACCCATGCTTTCATCTTTTCATACCCAATTCAGATTTTCAAGAAACGGGTGTGTTTTAGCTGTAAAGAATAGCCATTATTAGTTTCCTGCTTATGATTTACCATGGAAATGAAAAGCAGTGCGTAAGTGGCGTCTGTGTGGAACTATGTTCTTCAATAAATCCAGCTACTTATGTGACCTAATTGCAGGCTCAAAGCTTAAATAATACCCCAAGCTCGCTTTGTTCTTCCTAAGAAGGCTTTTCTTCCATTCTTTTATGCGACAACCAAGATCAAAACAATTCTATCAAACTAAGACAGAAGCCGAAGCCTGGAGTGGCTATCCACTTGTTTTCTCTGTCCTCCACTTCCCAGTGCTAGAAATTTATAATGAGATTCCATGAGAACTCAAAAAAGAGAATAAAGAACATCATCCCAATTATATTAATTTCTTTTTGCCATGCTGGTGCACAGAGTAATTTAATCCTAAAAAGAAGACATCTGAGCAGTTATTTGACCAATCTCATATTCATAAGTTCTGACCCAAAACACTGATGATAGAAAGAAATATCATGTATCCCTTTAGTAATAAATATGTTAAAATATTTTAATGTAAATTTGTACTGTTTAATGAGACAATTTTAATGGTTGTTTTTTTATTATTATTATTGTTAAGTTTTCAACCAATTTGATCTGTGAGCCACCTTGGGTGCCACTCTGGGAGAAGGGTGGCATATAAATCAAATAACTAAATAACTTTGTCATGCTTTGCAGAACACACAAAATATATCAGTGGATATTTTGACCCCATGTTACCTTATCCTTATGTTCTAAGGGTGCATCTACACTGTAGAAATAATGCAGTTTGACACCATTTTAAGTTCTGTAACTCCAGTCTATGGGATCCTGGGATTTAACATTTTACAAGGTCTGTACCTGTCTCTGGCAAAGAGTGCCGGTGCCTCGCAAAACTACAAATCTCTGATTCTACAGTGTAGATGTATGTGCAGTGGGTACAACAATATAAAAAGTTTTAACACAGGCCTAAATGCCAGTGGGTGGTATCCTTGACCAGCTGACCCCCAACATTCCCCCACTCTTGACTGAGGCCAGCCTCAACCTTTTTGACAGGTTAGGCAAAGAGCATGCAGCAACCCAAGGCTGTTTGTGTGTCTCTTGACCCCTCGACATTCCCAAGAAGACCTTTCTTCTGGCCATTAAAAAAGGCTTGGGATCAAACTCACAACCTTGTGGCTGCAGTATTGGCATTTAACCACTTTGCCACAAGGGCACCCTTTAATGATGCAGTTTGAAAGCACTTTTAAGTGCTGTAGCTCCATCCTATAGAATCCTGGGACCTGCACTTTTATAAGGTCTGCCAAAGAATGCTGGTGCCTCACAAAACTACAAATCCTAAGATTCTGTAGGATAGAACCACAGCATTTAAAGTGATGTCCAACTGCAATATTTCTACAGTGTAGATAAACCCTTGAATGTGACTGTATGAGCATCATAACTGCTATTGGATCAGCTTTGTGATATTACTGTTGTGAACAATGGTGCTCCTTTCCTTATATATTCATTTAAAACCAGTTTCTTCAGGTCACTGGGTGACACCAGAATGAGTGGAGATGGAAAAACCATCTCCCCCTTAACATTGGAGCATATTTTATGTGAAGGACCCCATCTGAACAATTTACTCAGCTTGTTTCCACAAAACAATACAATCTTCCTAGTTGTACAACACAAAACAATACAATTACAGTTATACAAAACAATATAATTTTCTTCCTTATTCTTAGTTAGCTTTAGAGCACTTGCCAGCTTTCTACTTTGCTGAGACAAATTTCAAACGTGGCTGGACCAGATTCTGCCTTTTTGCCCAAAAGGAAGAACAGATATTAAAAGTGGGCAAAATTTGCAAGCCCTTCTCATTCTTATTTAAATGAATAATTATAACAACAACAACAACACTTTTGAAATGTCTTCAAACCATGTCTTTTACATTGTTTTCACTAGTCATGAGAATGAGTTATCGGAATGTGAATGGCTCATGTACTCTGTAAATTACCGAATAGTAACATTCTGCTCTGCTATTTTGACCTTTTCAGCATTCTGCAATTTGCTCGGCTGTGCCATTCAGCTTTCTCCCTTGTTTACAGCTTTGTTAAATGGGCAAGAAGGAGCCGAATGGGCAGCCAATCAAAATACACAGTATTGAGAAAGGTCAGGATAATGCATCATGCTATTTTCCCCACCGTTGGCTATCAAAGATTACGGCATCTAGCTGTGTTTAATGGGCTGCCTTTTAATGAGAGAGAAAGGGACAATGGGATTTCCTAATTGGCTTCAATGGAGCAACAACAGAGCATTAATAATTACTAGATGTTGATTAAGACAGACAGAGACATATACACACACAAATACACACACGTGGTTATATTATCTTGGGTGGCTTTTCAAGAAAAGGTACCATGCAGGAATCCTGTCAAAGTTCTGAGACAGCTTTCTCCAATCTGGTGTTTTCCAGATGTTTTGGACTACAGTTCCCATCTGCTTCAGCTAAAAGGGAGTCCTGGTCATGCAGTGGTTAAATGCCAGTGCTGCAGCAACTCACAGCCACAAGGTTGTGAGTTCGATCCCAGGTAGGGATCCAGAGTCCATTCAACCTGGCATCTTTCCGTAGGTCGCTAAAATGAGTACTCAGCTTGTTGGGGGGCAATTGGCGTACACATTGTAAACCGCTTAGGGACTGCTAGTTCACTGATAGGCAATATAGAAATGTACGTTCTATTGCTATAAATGACCAATGGTGAGGATTCATGAGAGGGGGTGGTGGTAAATCAATGAAAGATCAAGAATGAGAAAATTCAAAAAGGACATTGAGAAACGGGAGCCATGTGTCCAAAGGAGGGCGACTAAAATGGTGAAGGGTCTGAAAACCCTATGAGGAATGTCTTAGGGAGCTGGGGATGTTTAGTCTGGAGAAGAGAAGGTTAAGAAGTGATATGATACCCCTGTTTAAATACTTGAAGGGATGTCATATTGAGGAGGGATCAAACCTGTTTTCTGCTGTTCCAGAGAACAGGACCCAGAACAATGGATCAAGCTCCAGGAAAAGAGATTCCACCTCAACATTAGGAGGAACTTCCTGACAGTAAGGGCTGTTTGACAGTGGAACACACTTCCTCTAAGAGTGATGGAGTCTCCTTCCTTGGAGGTCTTTAAACAGAGGCTGGATGGCCATCTGAAGGGGATGCTTTGACTGAGAGCTCCTGCATGGCAGAATGGGGTTGGACTGGATGGCTTTAGTCTTCCAAGTGTTTTGGACTTCATTTCCCAGAAGGGCTCAGCCAACTTGCCCAAAAGTCAGGAATTCTGGAGGCTGAAGTCCTAAACATCTGGAGGACTAAAGTTTGAGAGTCACTGCCTTAGACAGAGCAGGGATGTAGGTCACTAGGCCACATCTTCACTACTCTGCAGACACGTTTTGCGTTTCTCCTAAAGCGACAGCTACGCATCTACAACAAATGGCCTCTTGTGCAAATGTGTCATCTCCATCTCCCAGGTTTTTGGTGGTGGATTTCCTCCCCTTTGGGGGTGATTCACAAGGGCCCACCCTAGTGCAGAGAGATGTATTACAGCCTTTTGGGAATCCTGGCATTGTAATCACAAGCATTTCAATAGGGCTTGTGCAAATAAATGATATCAGTTTAACTTCCAACAGAGTTCCAATCTAATAGTTTATTGCGAGGGCCTCTAATTATGTAGCTCACAAATGGTCTTGCATGCTTTGCTGCTCAAGCTTCCTCTGACTCTCTGCTAACTCAAAGCATTTTCCACTCTCCGCTGCCCAAGCTGAATAGTCTATGGGCACAGGAATTTACATATATTACAGCTATCCATGATTAAGCTACAAATTATAGTTCACTGATCCAAAGACAATGACTAGAGCTGGGTGAATAATTAATTAACAACAGGTAATTTATTTGGTGGATTTGTGCCTCCCTTCTCTCTTTGCAAATTGGACATGTACAGACAGAGGGAGGGCTCCTCTGTTGCATTCAAATGATTTTGATAAATAATAATGCTTTCCTTATCTGGACCGCTTGTGATTCCTTGCCAGAATTCATTAAATAGAAGCCACAATAGTATTGTTGTCAGTGTCAGTAGGGTGGTGAATCCACTTTGTGTTTTAATCCAAACTTTAACAGAGCTATCCAAGAGGGTGAACTCTTCCTCCAAATAGGTTCAGCACTTAGAATCTTAGAGTTGTAGAATCGTAGAATCATAGAGTTGGAAGAGACCACAAGGGCCATCCAGTCCAACCCCACTTGAGATAGCTCCATTGAAGTTTGGACTAAAAACCAAGCAGATTCCCTGCCCATTTGATATGGGGACAACTGGCTCCTACTAAGTCTAAGGCAAGGCTAAGCAACTTCAATGAGCACCTTAACCACCGCAAACACATTGAGATACCACAACCACTGGTATTCACTGGCTGCTACCAAGGATCCTGGAGCTGCTGCTGTTGCTACAAAAATTTAGCAAAATTTAGCAACAATGGCAGCTGTGTTTAGTGAAGCAGGCTGCCAAAGTTTCCTCCGCTGGAGCTTGGAAAGGTTACTTTTTTGGATGACAACTCCCAGAATCTCAAAGTCAACATGGTCGTTGGCTCAAGGCTTGGATCTCCAGACACCACTTCAGAAAGGAAGGCAAGGGAAGGTGGAAAATGAGAGGAAAGAAGGGTTTTGACATCTCCCCTAATTTCAGGGGAGTACTTTTCTCCCTGTAGAGTTAGCCATACTATTATTATCTGCAGAAGCAGAATGGGAGATAGGTACGGATGCAAGACAGCCAGGTTCAGGGTATGTGCAATTGGGGTTTTGGGGGCTGCCACATGCTTTAAAGTTCTGCTTCTCTCTCATGGTATCTTTATTTAATTATTTATGTAACAGCCTGCCTTTCTCCCAGGGCAGAACTAAATCAGCTTATAGAATTTTAACTTCATAATTTTAATATGAATGAAAGCAAAAGACAGCCATAACATTAGAAGACAATTTAAGAACACTTCAATAAGCAATCAGATTAAAACCAAGCACTGGAACATAATATATATATATATATATATAAGAAAGGCAAAAGAAAAAGTACAACATTCCTGTGGAAAAAACCCTTCTGCAGCAACCAGTTATTAACCAAAAACTGCCCTTGCTTAGTGAAAGGCAGCAGTTAGGGCCAGACTAGCCTCCCATGGAAGTGAAATCCATGGCCGCCAAGAGCCAAGACTGCTGAGGGTGGTGAGAACCAAAAAGCAAAAAGACTTCCTCCAAATATTTGAAAATTCAGGTAGACTTGACACTAACAAAATTCCTTTCAAAATTCCCTATACTCTAACAATGGAAACATCTAAACCTCCTGCAGTGCATGACCTGGAAATATTTTAAGTGTTATGGACTGAGTTTTTAGCTTCATTTTTGTTTGGATGTTGCTCATCACACAATATTGTGAGCTATTTTTAAGTTCTTCGGGGAGACTCTTAGGGGACTTTTCTTATGGGGCTGGGATTGTCGTTGTCAAGTGGTCATGACTGACACTAGACAATATGGAGATTGACAAGTGTTTTCTCCTCAGGCATGCTGTTTTCATGAGATGACTACATTTGTTAAAGGAATAAGGGAGAATGATGTGTTGATTTGTGCTCCAGACAGAATGAATCCACATGCTCAATTTACATGATAGCTGACAGTTGGCCAGGAAAGAAGAGACACTGACAGTTGGCCAGGAAAGAAGAGACACTTGAGTAAGTGATAGTCAATAGGTGATTAGCTTATCATCAACACCCAGCTTGGCTCTTGTTGCTGGATAATTGCATGGTGTGATAAGAGGAAATTATCTGTGATCATTGATCAATTAATAGGTTACAACAGCAATTTCTCTTATTCTGGTTATGAAATCATAGCTTCATGTATAACGCATGGACTCATTCTTGCACTTCAAAAGTGCCTAGTTACTTTTAGACCATAAGCCAGCAGGAAGGGGCTGTTTTATCATCAGTTGTTACATTTCACTTAGCTGTTTTAGTGACTATCTAAATACACGAGAGTAGGAACAAGATGAGCCAGCATAGTGTAGTTGTTTGAGCATTAGACTATGACTGTGAAGACCAAGGTTTATTTATTTATTTATGATTCGAATCCTGGCTGGGCCATGTAAACCCACTGGGTGATGCTAGACAAGTCACACTCTCTCATCCTCAGTGGATGGCAATGGCAAACCCCTCTGAAGAAACTTGCCAAGAAAAATCCTGTGGTATGTTCAACTTAGAGTCACCCTAAGTTGGAAATGACTTGATGGCACACAACAACAAGAAGGAACAAGATGGTGCAAACACCAGTTGGTGGTGCCTTGCCAGATCTCATTGAAAGTCCATCTTGACCACCATCCTGCTTCCCATAATAGCCAATCATATCCACCACGAAACCTCACAAGGGCACAGGACAGACTATCCTGGAGCCTTGCTTTGCTCCATGGAGAAGCCGCAGCTTCCAGATCGCGGGACTTCCCTACGGCGAGATTATGACACTGCAGTGCACCAATGGCGCACTCGCGGCATCATAATGGTGCTGCGACATGCGGACGCTAAGCGTCCTTCACGTCAGAATGGTGGCACCCATCTGTACAGGGTGCCACCATTTTGATGCCCTTGTCATGTGTGAGGGGCATCTGGAAGCGCCGCCCCTTGCACATGATGGGGGCGCACTATAGCGCCCGTCTGTATAGCGCCAAGAAGGACAATATCCCTCTCCCACTGATGCATCCAAGAAATTGTCATATTACATCAGAATCTGGACAATTCACATATCCACCATTGTGACCATAGCAGGTATTTCATTGTCAGTGAATCAGTGCAATCCCCTAGGTCATTGTTTGTTCCAAACTTTGGTACTCCAGGTGTTTTGGACATCAGCTGTCAGCTTGGCCAGTGATAAAGAATTCTGAGGACTGGAATCCAAAACATCTGGAGGACCACTAAGTTATAGTGACCATCACACATTTTGTGGCAGTAGTGCTGATACTACAAAGTAAGTAAAGTATTCCTCGCTCCCCCAGGAAACATCAGATCTTGACAGAATATGGGGGAATGGTTCTTGCTTTTGAGCACTGCAGCCCCACAGAACAGCCAGTGCAATAGTGTTTCTTGTTCTAAAATATTAATCTAGCAATCTTCCGCTGTTCTGTTACCACCATTTACTTTCCCCAAACTTTTATAACTCTTTTTTTTAAAAATGAAAACCAAAAGCATTTGACTTTCTAGTAGACAATAATAGATGATGATGGGATTAAAGGGAAATAGAACAGCTGGCTAAGTTTATCATTTTTCATTTCTTTGCATTACACTCTTGATTGAAATCACTGGTTTCAACACTAATGCTGATTGTGTTGAACCTAATTTATTTCCTGACTCAGACCAGAACAAGACACAAGAGTAACTCTAAATGGATGACTCCTCCAATTCAAAAAAGCTCAGCAGAAAAGTCCATCCTTGGTGTCAGAAATTTAATAGGTTGACAGAACAACCTGTTTTGAATGAGTGTGCAAGTTGCCAGGTGCTAGTTTACACCTAAGAGGAACCTGTCATTTTCATGGAACAATTTTTGCAATGCATTCTTCTCCTGGTACTTTCTCCAACCAACCAAACCCCCCCCCAACAAACAAAAAAAACCCCATCAATCTTAATATGTTCCATTGCATTGAGTCTATGGCTCTGCTCTAGTAGAGACTTCCAATTGGATTTAAGTCATTGTGTTTGAACTGACGCTGAGTGACATATCACATCCCTGGTTAGGAATGTATTATTAAGAGATGCAAACTATTGTGAACCTGATCTCTAGTACTGATTGGAGGTGATACGAAAATCTGGAAGAATCGGGCTGCTTCTACGCTGCAGAATTAATGCAGTTTGACACTGTTTTAACTACTATGGCTCAATGCTATGGAATTCTAGGATTTGTAGTTTTGTGAGATATTTAGCCTTCTCTCTCAGAGCACTCTGGTGCCGCAACAAACTGCAAATCCCAGGATTCCATAGGATGAGCCATAGCAATTAAAGTGTGTCAGGCTGCATTAATTCTGCAATGTGGCAACGTTTCTAATGTGGATGTAGTAATTGCAGCAGTTGAGAAAATAATCTTGAATCTAGCTTCTATCCAATTCTATCTGATTAACTTTCCACTTCCAGCTACATATTCAAATTCTTGCACAAGCTAAGTGAGATTTGGAGAATGGGACCTCTTACTGGAAGCAATGGGCAGCAGATGTATTTGGATATGCAGCTGGATATACATCGCACTGAAAAAAATATATACACCATCTCCACAGAGATAAAGATTTGCATAAATAAAGAACATCCAAGAAGTAGGTTCTTGTGGATGTCTGGGACTATGGGGCCAGGAAAGCAGGAAATGCCACAGAAAGAATGGGGCAAGTTTCACACCTTCCTGGATCTGGCATTATTCTCAATGGCAAAAACAAAATAATAAAACAAATACTTTTGTCTTGTTGATCATTGAGAAATGGCATTGGAGCCCATAAATACTGTATCCAAAAGTAAACTCTTTGTAGCCTTGAGTTCAAGCTTTGCATTCATAATGTATTGGTGGTAATTAAGGTCAGGAGCCCAGGCTGGGGATAATAGGAAAAGCACATGAATAAATGATGCACAAATATTGGAGGGGGGAAATACTGGAATATTCCTCCTTTTTTTAATTTTTGGAAAGTTAGGACTTGCTGGCTTTGTGCGGAGGGGGGAGGCAGGAGGATGTGTCTCACACCAAGATACATATCAAGCGTCTAGATAATAAGTGACACAGCACAGGAGGGATTTGGCAAGTGTTGTCTCCATTCTGTGCACAGAGAGCAAGGATTTTTCATTTCATCCATCATTCACAGCTCACTGCAGTGCTTCCAAAAAGTCACTTAAACTTATCCAGCCTGGGAAACTATGGGATGGAAAGAGGCCAAGGCATCAGTATGGTGCATCCTCTTATCACACTTTGTCTGCATCCAATGATATAAGCTGGCTTGAAGTCATCATTGTTAGCAGTAGATTGTACTTATATATCTCAAGGAATGTTGTGTTCGGAGGTTCACGGTGTGTGCGGCTTTTTCCTTGGTCCTGGAGTAACCTCTGCCTACAAGTTCAAACTGGGGAGAAACCTTTTGAAGTATTGGCAAAGAGAGGCTAGAAAGTGAACAAAATAAAAAATTTAACTCACCTCTCCCAAAAAGGTAGTTTGGGTCTGAACCATAAGGCACTATTCCTCCCAGGCTAAAGAAATGGTTATGTATAGACAGAAACGGTTATATATGGACAGCTGGAGCCAGTGTGGTGTCATGGTTTGAGCGCTGGACTATGACTCTGGGGAGCAGGGTTCAAATCCCAACTTGGAGATGAAAAACCTTGGGCAAGTCACACTCTCAGCCTCACAGGAAGGCAATGGCAACCCCCCTCTAAGAAAACTTGCTAAGGAAATCCTGTGATAGGGTTTCCTTAGGCTCGCCATAAGTCAGAAATGACTTGAAGGCAAACAACACACTACACATTGTTTTAAAAAATAATATACAGCCTCCTAGTTCCTGATGAAGGTCTGCTTGGGAAGAAGGATGACCTGAACTGAGCTTCTACCTTCCCCACTATCACCATGAAATGAATATACAGTGCTATATAAATAAAGCATAATTATCATCATCTTCCATTGAGCCAGACTGTTATCTTTTCTGTTGAGGCACTCCATTTGTGGAAAGCTCTCCCCTTGGAGGTCTGATAGCTGGCTTCATTCCAGTGTCCCAAGTTAAACAACAGCTTTTTATTAGAATCATAGGATCATAGAATCATAAAGTTGAAAGAGACCACAAGGGCCATCCAGTTGAACCCCCTGCCATGCAGGAAATCCAAATCAAAGCATCCCCGACAGATGGCCATCCAGCCACTACTTAAAGACCTCCAAGGAAGAAGACTCCACTACACTCTGAAGGAGTTTGTTCCACTGTCGAACAGCCCTTACTCTCAGGACGTTCCTCCTAATGTTCAGGTGGAATCTCTTTTCCTGTAGCTTGCATCCATTGTTCTGGGTCCTAGTCTCTGGAGCAGCAGAAAACAAGCTTGCTCCCTCCTCAATATGACATCCCTTCAAATATTTAAACAGGGCTATCATATCACCTCTTACTCTTCTTTTCTAAAGCTGTTAGTTTTTATGAAAGCCTTTGCTCTATACTTGATTTTCCCCCAACAGGGGCATCACTTGGGGGTTGGGTGTGGACCACATCAGACTACATCTTAGGGGGGATCTCTTTACATACCTGGTGGGTCAGTTGCTCCAGCCTGGCCCAAGGAAAAAAAAAAACAACCACCCCCTCTGCCAACCAGTCCACCTCTGCTGCTCATCAGCTACAGCCATTGCTGTCCAGTAGCCACCTCCATTACCTGTGTTATATTATGACCCAACTGTGTGAGATATTGCACAGTAAATCTGTATACAGAGCATGGAGCAATGCTGAAATGCATGGAGTCCATTCCAGGGCAGCAAACTACTGAATAGTTGGTGATCATTTTGCCTGGCAGGAGGAGCAAAGCTTTAGCATCTCACTCACATGCAGTTCTGCTTCCTTTTCAAAAAAAACTCCACCTCATTTAGGGTTGCAGGTCTTAAAACCTGTATTAACCATTATCAGCCAGGCTCAGCACTATACTTAGTCAGCAAAGGCCTCAGGTATGGATTATATAAAAATAAACAGTTTCATTCTGGGGGGGGGGGGGGGGGGATTATAGTATGACACAGATCATTTTACCTGAAGTGGGACCTGACCATACTTCCCTCTTCCTCCCTCCCTCCCTCTCTCACACACATCTTTTTCTTTGCCATTCTCACTGGCTATAAAAGGAGATCATGAATAACTTTGAATTTTGCTCTCATCCCAAATGAACAGCTCTCAGATTGTTTGTATTAGAAGCTCTGTAGATCTCAAGAAAAGGCTTGCTGAAAGATTTCCAAGGCACTGATAAGGTAAAGTTCTGTTTTCCACTAGGACCTGAGTAGATCTTATATGCGTTGCTGCCACAAGACATAGTTTTCATTCAATCGCAGTTCCCTTCATAAATGTTTGCCCAGTTGGTTTTCAATCACTCTCCTGAGATAAGTTCCACAGTTGCCCCTTAATCTCTGAATGCATTTTACATATGCTCTCAAACATCTGTACATGTTGAGTCTATGTTTCCCAAAATTCTGAAATCCGAAATGTTCCAAAATCCAAAATTGTCCACAGGGGTAGGTGAGATAAAGACACATTTGCTTTCTGATGGTTCAGTGTACACAAACTTTGAGGCTGAACAGACCACCCCATGGGGTGGCCTGCAGCCACTTCTTTCTTTGCTGGATTGGGGCTGCAGCAACTACACACCGTGGCCCCAATCTAGCCTTTCTGCGGTGTAAAAAAGAGCCACGAAAAGCATGCCAGGCTGGTATGCTTCCATTCTTAAATTAGCGTGATTATGGAGGGACAGCAGGCTGGCATGATAAACTCCTGAATACCAGTTGCTTGGGATCAACCACTAGAAAGAAATACATCCTCCATCCCTGTTGCGCCATGGAAAGAGTGCCATAGCACTGTGGCTTTTCAGTGCTTCTTTGGTGCTGCATCATCTGGACGCAGTGCCAGAGGAGTGCTGTGATTTCACCTGCTGTGTGGTTGGGACCTGCTGTGTGGCTGGGCACATGGTGTGACAGTGGCATCAGGGCAGTGTGGACGTCATGCCCCCACTCTGCCCTGAGGCCGGCGTTTATCACTGGTCTGTCGAGGCAGTCAGTTTCATGCACAAAACATTTTTTTTAAAACTATGTATAAAATTACACAGCTGGTTTTGGGTGGCAGTTGGAAAACTGATCATGCAACCATGGATTGCCAAAGTGCTATCCTGGGAAAAAGTGTGATAAAAATGATGCCTGGCTGGTATGCTTCCATTCTTAAATTATCATGATTATGGAGGGACAGCAGGCTGGCGTGATAAACCTCTGAATACCAGTTGCTTGGGATCAACCACTGGAAAGAAATACATCCTCTATTCCTTTCTTATGGGTGTTTCAGGAGCACCTAAAAATGGATGAAAACTGATAATTGCCACTATGAGAAAAGGGCTGTTTTAGTCTCATCCAACAAATCTCTTCTTAAGCTTTTATGCATGATAACAAAAATGAATTGCTGACGTAATTATTGATTTTGTCATAGCCTGGGAACATACATGTTTTGGATTGCAGATCCCAGAACTCCCATGCCAGCATGCATTTTCTAGGCTTGGGAAATGGACAGTTTCTGTCAGCAGCCAAGTTATACTAGACAGAGGATCTATATTGTTTTAGCAGCAAGGAGAGCATATGTGAAGTGTCTACAGATGTAATAGAGTTAGTGGGATCTCCCAGGGCTTGGGGCTTCAGAATCTTCTTTAAAAGAGGAGATTTCTGTCTTGAGTTTCTGCAGGTACAATGCTTGAAAATATTCTCATATATATATATATATATATCCCAGAATCCTCCATCCACCATGGACCATTATCCAAGTTCTGATCATGCTTTCAAGTTGTTTGTGCCTTCAAGTCATTTCCAATATAATGATAGCCCTGTTTAAATATTTGAAGGGGTGTCATATTGATGAGGGAGCAAGCTTGTTTTCCTTGTCCTGAGACTAGGACCCGGAGCAATGGATGCAAGCTCCAGGAAAAGAGATTCTACCTCAACATTAGGAGGAACTTCCTGACAGTAAGGGCTGTCCAACAGTGGAACAAACTCCCTTGGAGTGTAGTGGATCCTTGGAGATCTTTAAGCAGAGGCTAGATGGCCATCTGTCAGGGATGCTTTGATTTGGATTTCCTGAATGGCATGGGGTTGGACTGGATGGCCCTTGTGGTCTCTTCCAACTCTACAATTCTATGATTCTATGAACAACAACAACAACAAAAAAACCAACCACTCTTGTATACATGGAGCATACAGTAGTTCTCCCTGCCTATTGATTCAGAACCCACAGCCATTTAAGAGAAAGGGCTTGAACATTAAAAGGTTATTTTATTCTTTTTTTAAAAAATAAGCAGACAATGAGTTAGCAATTCCATGCTGTGTAATGTTAGCTGTCAGACCTTGGACAAGAGTTACATTATGTTCCTGTAACAGCTGAGAAAGTGGCTTTATCACTTGTCAAGATATTTTCCCCCCTCTGGCAGAGAGTGAAGCAGCTTGGTTCTGATTCAAAGACAGGGCTGGTTGTCTTTGATATCCTAGATAAATGCTTGGATAGTTAATTTTTAATTGCTTTATTGCCAGAAGTTTTCAATGAAGCCATAAAAATAGTGAGGAGAGGGGGAGGGAGATCAGCCTAATTGCCTCAAGATGGATCTGCAATGCATAAATTTCTTGTTTAATGGAACTAGTAATAGACCACCTGTTTCAGTTGCCTTTTTCCATTCAGCCCATGAATTAATAGTTCTTTCATATGTGCACCGAGTGAAATTGAAATTGCACACTTGGAAATTCAGTGGTTCCCCCCCCTCCTTTTTACACTTCATCTGGGGACATTCAATCTTATTCTGTGGATGGTTCCAAACTCATTACGTTTGCCTTAAAAAAAAATAATTCATGCATGGTGCTTATTCCATTTCCATGGTCAGTTTGTATACTCTCAGCCTTGTTTTTGGACCACAGTGAAACCATGACCATGCCTGGTACATAATCAGCATGGCGCATCATGAAACAAAGAGACAAATGTAAGCAGAGAGTGTTGCTGTCAGTGGGAGATTTCTGATTCTGGCCCTGATGTTAAACTTCCAGGGCTCTTTAAAAGACTGAATTGCTGCATCAAGTCAACTAGTAAGTGAGTTTTAGATATTCTAGAGGCTGCATCCACACTGCAGAGAGAAACCGGCTTGACACCAATTTAACTGCCACGGCTCAATGCCATGGAATTCTGAGAATTGTTTCCCAGAATTCCAGAGCACCGAGTCATAGCAGTGCCAAACTGGATTATTTCTGCAATGCAGATGCAGCCCTAGTCTAGTTAATGGTTTGACTGTATCATGGAAAGCTTAATGGACACACCAGTCAGTGTTATTGCTTGTTGTAGTTCTGGTTGTGTGCCTGCAAGTCATTTTTTTAAACTTACGGTCTTTGTTTTTTTACTTAGGGTTTTCTTGGACAGTTTCTTCAGAGGAGGTTTGCCATTGCCATCCTCTGAGGCTGAGAGAGTGTGGCTTGCCCAAAGTCACCTGGTTTGTTTTTATGCTCAAGCAGGGCATCAAGCCCTGATCTCCAGGGTTGTAGTCCAACACTCATACCATTAAATGATGAAAGCTAGCCAGTTAGGAAGTAAGAGAAGTAATTTATTACCTCTCTCAGACAACAATAGAACAGAAATGTCCCACATGCTGTGCCACGTACTGATGAAATTCTATTATGACACTATCAACACAAGCTGGGATAAGTGTGAATTGTTTAGGCCTTGGAGACATTTTTAGACACTGAAGGGAACTTATCTGTGCCACATTAGTTTCCTGAGCAAAAGTGATCACCCTTGAATAACTCACTTTCCAAGCACTGCAAATGTGTGCACAGATTCATGTGTGCTTTTTCCAGTGGATGGCAGCTGATTCTGAGCTTCATTTCAGTGAAGGTCAAAGGTGGTGGGTTCCAAATCCATAATTGTTCCTCCCATTCCCTTACTGACATGGGCAGCGGCTTTATTTCCCCACAATGCTTATCACAACAATATACTGTCACAAGTCCCTTTGTTGGAAAAAACTTGTGACATGTGACATATGAAGTCACAAGTCCCTTTGGTGGGAAAAAAAACCCAAGAGGAAAGCCTATGCAGATCACATTTTTGTCACCATCTTATTTGTTTTTAAATTCAACACACTACCTGTTCCTAAAATGTACTGGCTTTTTCACAATCTGATTAGAAAATATCCTAGAGTAAACATTGCCAAAAACCTTGTTTTATTGTACTGCAAACAATTTTTTGCAGCCTGCTTTAAATACATGCAGGAGTCTCAATGAATTTCCAAATCATGAATTATTTTGACCTGAAGTTTTGGTGTTACTTAAATGAACGGGTGGGTTTTCTGTGTGTGGCACGCATGTTTCTGGATACGTGCATGTGCATGTGATTACAGAGACTCATGTGCATGCCATAAATGGCACAATAAAGGTTCAGAAATAGTTTGATTATATAACTATCTTTATTAGGAGCACCAATAATCTTTCCATCCTCGAGCTTTGCAGTACAGAGCATTATAGTTGATGATCATCTCTGAGCTTGAGCATATGGTCCTGAAAGAGTTCTAAATGATTTCTGCGTTTTTGGTTTTATGATGATCCATTTGCTACTTAGAAGCCAGCAGCATAAGGCACTTAATTCTCTTCCTCACTCCCTAGTGCACAATATTGAAACAATTCAAAGCGGTGCATATTTCAGCTGTCTCTTAAGGATGAATTATCGCCAGGGTGGCCTCATTGGGAGGGGGACTTCAAGCAGATTTTTGCACCAAATGTGGCAGCGCATTTGCAAGGAGAGATTTTGAAACTGCGTGTATATATAGTTAAGATTATGGGAATTTTTAACTATAACTCATGCACCATTTATTTAATTCTGAAATGCATCTTTAATTCATAGAATCATAGAGTTGCAAGAGACCACAAGGGCCATCCAGTCCAACCCCCTGCCATGCAGGAATCTCAATCAAAGCATCCCTGACAGATGGCCATCCAGCCTCTGCTTAAAGACCTCCAAAGAAGGAGACTCCACCACTCTCCGAGGGAGTGTGTTCCACTGTTGAACAGCCCTTACTGTCAGGAAGACCCTCCTAATGTTGAGGTGGAATCTCTTCTCCAGCAGCTTGGATCCATTGTTCCGGGTCCTGTTCTCTGGAGCAGCAGAAAACAAGCTTGCTCCCTCCTCAATATGACATCCCTTAATTATGGGATCTATAACAGATCAGTAGAAAGAGAGGTCCTGGGAGGGGCTGGAATTATGGGGTTGGAGAGAAAAGGAACAGACAGGACTGGGATGGGGCTGGCTGGAAAAGATATTTCTTCCTGTCCTCTTGTTGTTGTTGTTGTTGTTGTGTGATTTCAAGTCATTTCTGACTTATGGTGACCCTATCATGGGGTTTTCTTGACACAAGGAATTTGGACAGAGAGATCTTTTCCCAGCCTTGCATCACAAAATGCCTGAGCATTGGTGAAGGATGTGAAAACCTTTCCATTTCTATTTTTGTGCATTTCTCCCAATCACACCTGAATTTTCTTCCCATCCTTATTTTGTTGCAAGACTTGCTTTTCCTCACAGTGAGATGAATGTGTTGCTTACTTAAACATTAGCCATAATGTATTACATATGCACTTTTCCTTATCAACTGAAATGTCTTTTTCTTTTTAAAATGCCATGTTATGCCATACCTTGGTTCTTCTGTGCTTTCTAGTTGTTTCCAACTAATGGCAATCCTAAGGCAAGCCTATCGCGGGATTTTCTTGGCAAGATTTCTTCAGAGGAGGTTTCCCATTCCTGTTCTCTGGGGATAAGTCACCCAGTTGATTTCCATAACCAAGCAGGGATTCAAACCCTGCTCTGCATTTAACATTTAACATTCAAACCAGTTTAACATTCAAACCATGACACCATGCTGGCTCTATTGCCAAAACTGCTGGAGTGTAATTCTCTCCTGATGTAGCTCCATTGTGTGATCCAGGGGCATAGCAGCTTCTCCTCCTCCCTAGGATCAGGGACGTAGCTAGGATTTTAGGAAGGGGGGGGGTCCAGACTAAGTGCCACCATTATAATGGGGCTTGAGTGCAGTGGCACAGCAGCACACACCATTCATTTTTCTAATGGAAGGGGGGGTTCCGGACCCCCAGAACCACCACCCCCGGCTACGTCCCTGCTAGGATGTGCAAGGACAACTGGCTATTCCAGCCATGGCTCCACCACTAACACCCCAGCTCCTGGAGGTGCATCCAGGAGCTAAAGTCTTTGTGCACCTTGGAAGCAAAGATGCAGGAAGTCCTCTGCCCTCAGGGGAAAATAGTTGTTTCTTCATTCCCAGGTACCTAGGCTGGATTGGAGCAGAGCAGCACCCAAGAACCTCCAAGTGCTATTCTGCACCCAGGGCAATTGGCTTTCACAAGAGCATACAGGAGGTCACTTTACACAATATCGTGAAATATATCTACATTGACATAACCAAGGGTTATACCAGCATTAATCACCTATAGGATTCTGTGGAACACACTCCCTTGAAGTGTGGTGGAGCCTCCTTCTTTGGAGCTTTTTAAACAGAAGCTGGATGGCCCTCTGTCGGGAATGTTTTCATTCTGTGTCCTAAATGGCAATGGGGTTGGACTGGATGACGTTTGTGGTCTCTTCCAGCTCTATGATTCTAACCAAACTATGCTTTATATTGTGTGTGAAACACAGCACAGGCCATCCAAGTGTAGGAACTTTCAAGGCAAGGTATGTTTCCTCTTACAGTGAGCTTCCAGAGTACAAAAAGTCTCCATTGGTGAGATGAATTCAGTGAAGTTCTTTTGTGTCAGTAGTCTTGATATTTTTGCTGAGCTTCCATACTAAGGGCTTTCTTATGCAGCCACGTTGCCCCTGTCTTCACCCCTGCTGACATCCAATGCAGTTTATGAAATCATCTGTATTAGTACAAGGTGTACATGTAATCGCAAAGTGTGCCTCCTGCTCAGGGGGCCCTGAGACTTCAGAAAATTTGTAGGTGCATAACCTATTTTCAAAGATTACATCAAACACACAAAGGTGGCAGCGGCAGGGGCATGATCTCATTTTCCATCCAGCCTATTAAGAATAATAAGACATAATCTCTTTCTTTCCACCACCTGAGAAGTAGCTCACCTTTATTTCAGAAGGTCTTCATCTTTATCCACCTCCAGCTGTGGTCCTTTCTTTTGTACTTCTATAGCTGTTCGGACTGGAACGGACCCAAATCCACACAAAGCCTCTTGCTAGTCCCAGCTAGAGCAGACCCATTGATTCAGTTGCTGAATGTCTGAATCTGTGTATTTCACCATATTTGTGCTGAATTAGTTTGTCATCTTTTCTTCTGAGAAGCTCCTCATCTTTAATATCTGCATGGCAGGCAGGTACTGTTACAGTTAGCGACCTCTGCATGTCTATACGCACTGATTGATCATTTGCATCAAGATGACTTCCCAGTTGCAAATTCTTCTGGGAACACACTCTTCCTGCATCACTCTAATCCTCAACTATTTTCTTTGCATAAGTAAAACTAATTTTACATGTTTTACAAAGAAACTAAACTTGTTTCTTTCCATGTTAGGCCCCGTGTCTGTGTGGGTGGGCATGGGACTCAGCTTCTGCTTTGCCAACTGATTTTGCCTTGCTTGACAGAACCAGTACCATCTCCCACACTTCTCAAGTGGTACAACATGGTTTTCTCCATGTTGGGCATAGCTGTCCCTATTGCATTTGACAAGTGCAAATGTGGGAGAACTTGGTTTCAGTTCATTTTGAAAATCTGCAAAATGGAATTTTCAGGTTGGGAAGAAGCTGAGGTTTAAAAATTTTGCACCCAGAAAAAAGTGAAACTAGTCATTTTCTGATCCTTATTCACAAAGAACCCTATCTTGATAGTTTTTTGTGGGTTTTTCATGTTTTTAGTTGTGGTTTTAATTATGTGGTAACTAATGTTGTAATATTGTAATTGTTTTTAACTCTGTTGTGATCCTGCCTTGATCCATCGGGAGAGGCGGGAAGATATAAATAAAAACTATTATTAATATTATTATTATTATTTCAGGCTATGTGGCCATGTTCTAGAAGAGTTTATTCCTGATTTTTGCTAGTATCTGTGTCTGGCATCAGCCTCAAAAAACTATGAATGCCAGCCATGAAAGCCTTTGAAACCCTATTTTGATTTTGTAAGTGATTTCCTTTCTCAGTTTTTTAGAGGCCAAGAACACCTAAAACCAACAGTTTAAGCAAGTAACTTTCAACTGTGAACTTAATTCCCAAAGCACTGTTTTTAATGCTGCCCCTCAGACTAAAAATTAAAATGTAGTAGCACCTTCTCATCCTTTTTTTTTCCTATACCAAATATCATACCAAAGCAAATACATTTGTTCAGTAATGTAGCAGGTATGAAACCGCAGCATTGTTCAGATCTCATGTTCAACATGTGTGTAGGGAATTAGCTTGACAATCAATTGTTTCAGCGTTAAATTTCCTCCCACATTTGTTGTATGCTGCCTTCTGTATCTTTTTATGTCTCATCTGAGCCAGTGTTACCCTCCCTCCCTTTTTTTCCAGGGAATTTTTTTTAAGTCACTAACTCTTTGGCTGCCCTCAATAGTTTCTGAGCCAATGTTTGATGTCTTTTGACAACTGCATCTTTAAAGAAGCCAAGCAAAAAAATATTTCTGGATCAAACGGAATTCTATATCCAAATTCTGACCCCGATCCCCCATCGCACCGAAAGCCAAACGAGAGAGGGCTGGTTATTCATTTTGCATTTATGGGAAAGGCAAACCTCTCTGTGAAAAGATTCTTCCTGGCCATGTGTTGTAAGAGACAGACAGTCCTTCAAGAATTTAATATCTACATAATGTCAGCAGAGGTAAAATTCTGCTGTCAAAAAGACTGATTTAATATAATTTATATATTTAATATAATTTAATATAATCACAGGGCAGGATGAGCCTCAATCATTCAATGCAGGAGTTAGCGCACATCTACTGCTGTTCCCCAATATGCTCCCTATTATGATGCCCACAATTCAAAGAGCAAGAGAATGGGGGAATAAGACCTCCTGAGCTAGAGGCTCCCATGGGTGAAGACCATTTTATGAAACTATTCATAATTGTCCCAGCAAGCCAGATAGCAGTGCAATGCTATGCCTATGTGTTCAGAGGTAGGTCTGGTTGCGGAACCATACAATCACAGAATCATAGAGTTGGAAGGGCCCACAAGTGACAACTAGTCCAACCCTCTGTTGTACACAACTAAAGCACTCCTGAAAGATGCCCATCCAAACTCTCTTTAACACCTCCAAAGGAGAGCCCACCACCTTTGACTTTAATGGTTGACTTTTATCCTGCCATGAGATCTTCGGATATAAATATTTTAATAAAGAAACAAATACTGTAAAGAAATACAATGGGACAATGAGAAAAATGTGCATAGGGTTACAGTTTATGTCACGGAGGGGAAAGACAAGAACAGGGACAGTAGCTCATTTGCTCCAGGGAGAGTTTGTTTTCAAATTACCTAACTAACTCCATAGGACTCTGTGCCTGTTTCCAATTGGAAGGTTCCTAGTGCTACCAACCAAAATATGCTGCCTTCTTTTTTTTTCCTTAATGGATTTTTTGCACAAAGGCTAAAGATAGAAGAACTGATGGGCTTATGCAGGTGGATTGAAAACAGAACCCACATAAAATTCTATGAATGAGACAGAGTAACTGAATAGTACCAGTTGTATCTGGAAGCAGTTCTGTTGTTCGTCTTTTCAGAGCTTGGAAATCTTGTCCGCACTTAAAAACCTCTGAATTTCCAGCCAGCATGCCTGGTGGCCAGGTTGACTGGGGGAATTCTAAAAATTTTGCACCTAGTCAAATGTTCTCTGTCCAGATTTGTTCAGAGAAAGTTTGGTCTTGCCTTCCCCTGAGGCTGAGAGTGTGTGACTTTCCTAAGGTCAACCAATGGGTTTCATGGCCAAGCATGGAATCAAACTCTAGTCTCCAGAGTTGTAGTCCAACACTCAATCCACTATGCCATGCTGGCATTCCCTGAAAAGATAGTTGCCCTGTGATAGACTTTGACCCCAAGCACTTAGGACCTATAAACTGGGATTTAGCTGGTACATTGGGACCTGGAGAGCAAGGGGAGCCCATGAATTTCTGATGGCCCCCTCCCTAAAAAGACACAACAAGCATTCCCTTACATTACATTATTTTACAAAAGTTAGCAAACATGTAGCTCTGCAGGTATTTTCTTGGGGTTTTTTTACCAGGATTTTTTTCTCTCTGTCAAATGAATGGATCATTTCACCCTGTGAAATGGGGTGTATTCACTTAGACTTCTCAATGCTGCAGAGCTACGTTCTGCTTGTTATTATAGGAGGAATGTAAAGTCAAGTGTTGGCCATGACATCGGGTGTATTACAAATGAATTTCCTTTTCAAACAGAAGAAGAGAAATATGTTACCAGTTTCCACATCCCACACCTTAAACAATTCTGAAAGGACAGAATCAAGCTTTTCCAGAAAGTGCCTTGAAATTTGGTGGCACTAATGGAAACTACATGAGAGAGGCTGGCTTGTTTGAAACCAAAAGAAAGAAGTGGATTTAGATAGTGTTATGAGAAATAGAATTGATTTAGATAGTGTTAATAGAAATTTTGCAGATAAAAAAACAGAAAAGCCCATTTCATTAGCTGATTAGGCTTATTGTTGCTTTAGCACAAAGGCAGCGCTGAGAGGGGGAGAATGGTGGGTCTACCAAAAACTGAGGAGAGACTGGTAAACACTCCTCTGCCATTAGTCTCTCCAGAATGATATGATTCAGATCTGTCATTCCCACTTGTTGAACACACTTCAGAATTGATTTTTTTCAAAAGAACCACCAAAGAACTAGTGTCAGGAAAGAGTGGGTTTTTTTGCATTTGCCTCACTCCATCACAATTGAAACCAATCACAGTAGAATTGGAACTGGTTTCAAATGGGAACAATGGTCATATAACCCAATTTGCTTTAAATTGTAGTGGGAATGCAGCCCTAGTTTCTTTGCTTGCTTTCTAGATTCTTGCTCTTACAAGAACTAGATAACCCTTGGGATCCATTCCAGTTCTGCGGTTCTAAATTCTGTGATCATTATCCTGTTTCCCAGGCTTTCTTTTTAAAGTGCTTATAGCCAATTAAAAACACCATGCAAAATGTTTTTTTTTGGGGGGGGGATACTTAAAAGCAGCCCTCCAAGTCTGTTCATACATTTAATTGCATCAAGAATGGACCATCACACAGCATCCCTAAAAGGAAAGGACAACAATTGAAGCACAGTGCATAAACATTCATTAAAATGCCCAGTGTAATTGCATCACTTGGTCTCCAGGACAAGGGACACCCGTGTCTTTCAACATCTTGCTTCAGACATTTTCAGCTGCTTTGACAAGCAGTGCTCTCCCATTGTTTACAGTGTAACATCTACATCAGCCAGGAGGTAACTTTTGTTCTCTGAGCTCTCACAATTTACTGGTCAATGCTTATCAAATGTTTTCTATGGACAATGTGAAGTTGCAGGCTTTCACGGCTGGCATCCATAGAAAAAATAAGTCTCAGGAAGGCAACTTGATCGATGTTTCCATCCCTAATAATTATTTTGGGTGTGGCGACTTGCACATTGTCCAAAACAAATAAGAAATAAAATGCACAAAGTGTACAATTTTTTTTCTTTGCAATGATCACTCTATCACTCACTGAATTTTTAACAACATGTCTGTAAAATATATATACAAAGATGGCTGGAATGTTTTAAGGGTCTTCCATATCTCCATCTCTCTGTCTGCTTGCCGGCAGTACCCAGCTGTGGATGTGTGTGTGTGTGTTTTAATATCTCCAGTGGCTGTGAATTTTATTACCATCTCCAGCTTGCGTACCATAAGCAACAGCTGCAACAGAAGCCATCGTGATGCAACCCGGGAGGCTTTGATACTGTCAAGACTAATGGGAGCTGTGATAGAAGCTGGCTTGGCTTCATCAGAATGGCAGGGGTTCCTAGTGCTCCCAGGACCTTAGCAAGCAGTGGGCCCATGATCTTGCAAATCACAGAAAAGAGGGCAACCCTGGAGATAAAGAAAGGCATCTGTGAGAGAAAGCAATGTCACTCTGACCAAATAAGAATACTGTGGGGGGTCTTCTCTTCTTAGATTATTATTTTTCTTCTTCACTGTATGCCTGATTCACACATTGGTTTTCCTGAGATTTTGCAGTGGACACAGTTATTTGGGACTTTGCTTTACTGATGCCAGGAGAAGAAACAAAAACAGTGTGTGAAATGTTATCTCTAGGGCTTGAATTACGGTGGGTGGGAAATGACCCAGACTCTTGATCTTTTGCGACATCCCCCTTAGCGCCTGTCCTAAGAAAGATACAGCAAGAGGGCTAAGAGATGAGTAAAACTGCAGGGAATTGGGACTTAGTGTTAGGAAGGATCTAATTAGGGGAATTTCTGAATTTTGCTCAATTGCTGAGAGGTACGGTCCGAACAACACCCTTTTGAGACCGGGTCCCAAGATGTCTACGAGAGGTCCACAAGAATCCCTTGAGAGATGACGCTGAGACAGACTGCTCCAATTAAGTCCAAATATTTATTAAAAAGGGAAAAACAAACACACAGCAAAAAGCGGGCACGCACACACACACACACACACACACACACAATTCTTAATGAAAGTAAAGGAGGGAAATCGGGAGAGAGTTGAGAGAGGCAAATCTATGGGAGATACTCACTTCCGAAGGCTTCTCCAGGAACCAGATGTGGATATAAATGATGAGATGACACAGCCGCCAAAATGTGGAGGGGGGGGATGGCCGAGGGAGCTAAAATCAGAGTTGGGTCTGACATGAAGCCAGGCTGTATTCTGAATGTAGCACACTGGTGTATGCTTAGACTGAGGCTTATATAGACAATTTGTAACCCCTGGCTATGAACCTGATGGCTTAAAATCAGCTAAAACAAAGGATATGAAGACCTGGGCTTTTGTTAAACCAAGGTGAAGAATAGACTGAGCCAATGCACTTAGATCTGAACACAACCAAGGAAGGCAAACAGATGAATAGATGGCCAGTGACTTAATCACTGGGCCATTAAGTGTGAGGCTGAAAACAAACAGCCTGTATTGTACTGCTTTTTGGAGGAGATGTTTTTTCTTGTCTAGTAACTCCCAAACTTCCTGTGGGGATTTTCCAGTCTTTTTCTCTAGGGCTCCTACCCTCTCCTTAGCAAGCTGCCTACATGACATTTCTGCTTGGAGAAATGGTGGTGCCCCTAGGAGCTCAGCTTGGGGTCAAAGTGAATTCCACACACACTCCAAAATGTACTAAATCTATATGTGCTAACATTAGGGAGTGGGCTCCAAACTTCCACAGAGAGAGAGAGAGAGACCATAATTCAAGCACTGAGTAAAACACACACACAGAGAAGATCTCATTTGTCATCAGCTTTTTGTGCTCCATTTTTTAAAAGCACACTTCTGATTACATTTTCCCACAAAGTGAAAATGCATCATTTGACTCTTCCTTTAGAACCTTCAAGGGCTGCGTCCGCACTACAGAAGTCATCTGGCTTGACACCATTTTAACTGCCATGATGCAATGCAATGGAATTCTGGGATTTTGTTTGTTGTGGCTTTGTGGTTGGATCCCATAGCATTGAGCCATGGCAGTTAAAATGGTATCAAACCAGATTATTTTGGCAGTGCAGATGCACCCCAGGAAATCCTTGCAGACCAGAAGGTACGGCAGAGCACAATAACGCCTTGGTTTGGCCTCAACTGTAATATATCCATGAGTATTGTGATGAACCATGGTGCTTTCAGAGAGATATTATGAAATACTGCCAAAAAAATGCCATCCCCAGGGGATCTCTAAAGTCCATGAAATGGTGCAACTACAGTGAGTAAAGATGTGTGGCCTTTGAATCAGGTCAAATCTAGGACATGTAGTTGTACAACAAGGAGTAGTCCATGCTAGTAGATCTTGCAAGCCAGGGTAGAAATGGGAGTCGAACAAGAATGCTAATGGGAAATTGAGCAATTCAGCAAAAGCAAGAGTGACAGTTTTTCACATCACTAGCTGTGAAGAGGTTTGGTGTTGATCTGGATCTGTTTTGAGTAGATTCTGTCACTGGTATAAATAGTTGTTAGACTTTCAGAGAAGGCTGCCACACTATTTCATTCCAGGTGTTCAATTTTTAACAACTACTGCCAATTTAAAAAATAAATAAATAAAGAGACATTTTGAAGGAGGAGGTAGCAGATTGTGTCAGAGATCTGATCGCGTTCTCTTCTGTTTAACCTGATTTTAAAATCATAACCTATCAGAGTGTTACAGTGGGAAGTAGTACCCATGAGAGAAATCTCTTCCTGAAGCTGCAGTCCTCTGTCCATGTGCCCCATTTAACTCAATGGGATTTACTCTTGAGTAAGAGAGGATAGGATCACTCTGTCACGTTGCAATACTGTGGCCGCTTTCTCAGGAGTATGCTTAGTTGAACTTGAATGAGTAACTGTTGGGTAGATGTGGTTAGGATTGCTCTATAAGGCTGCAACCCAATACTCAATTTGAGACTAAGCCACCTTGGAATAAGATTCAGTTGTCAGTCTGATTGACAACTGTAATATGGATTGGAGACTGGGACACGGAACAGTGGATTCAAGCTACATGAAAAGATTCCATATAAACATTGGGAAGACCTTTCTGATGGTAAGAGTTTTTGGACAGTGGAACATGCTGCCTTGGAGTGTGGTGGAGTCTCCTTCTTTGTAGGTTTTTAAGCAGAGGCTGGATTAGCCATCTGTGAGATGTGCTTTGGTTGGTAGTGGTTGGACTTGGTGGCCTTTGTGGTCTCTTCCAACTCTCTGATTCTTTATGGTTATAATAGAAACCAAAAACAAAAAAGTAGCCTTTCTATTCTATGAAGAAGGCACTCCTCAAAAAAGTCAAATATGTGGTTCTCCCTATTGTGTATGTTAAGCAGTGCAAGAGCTGGATATCTACTGCTTTTTTAAAAAGTCGTCAATGCAGTTTCCTTTTGTTTGGTGATCTAAAATAGCTGAAAAGCAATTGACTTGAAAGTATTGCAGATTATTCCATGTCTTCAAACTCCTCTTATTTCTAACCACCCACCTGCTTATTTAGCATGAACAGGGGAAAAAATCAGTTTTCACTCAGCAACATCTGTAGAAAGACATGTTGATGAGACAGAAAACTTCAAAAGCATTTATGGGATGATTTGTATAGTCCTTTTTTCCCCCTCATAGAAAATTAGTCTCATCTTCATATACTCTGACAACTGTAATGAATGAGGTGATAACATGTAGATTTCGTCTGTGGTCAAATCAGTCTACTCTTAAATATATTGTTAGCATATGAATCAGATGGATGAATCATTCAAGTGTTTGTTCAGAGAACCATCCCTCCAAAGATGTAGAGTCAAACAACAGCAACTGTCATTACGGTTGTTATTTGCCACTATGAGGCTGTTGTTTGTTGTCATTGTTCGTTGTGTATCCCAGTTTGTTGTTGTAAGTAATTTCCAACTTACAGTGGCCCCAAGGCAAACCGATCGTGGAGTTTTCTGGAGCTGAGAAAGTATGACTTTCCCAAAGTTATCCAGTGGGTTTCCATGACTGAATAGGGAATTCAACCCTAACCTCCAGAGTCATAGTCAAAACTCTGTAACACACTGGCTCTCTTGTATCCCACTATTGTGTAATATTACAACTTTCAGAAAGAGAGTTTTCCCAAGATAGCCCTGGTGCCGCAGTGGTTAAATGCTGATATTGCAGCCACTCACAGCCACAAAGTTGTGAGTTTGATCCCAGGTAGGACTCCAGGGTCAACTCAGCCTGGCATCCTTCTGATGTCACTAAAATGAGTACCCAGCTTGTTGGGGGCAATTAGCTTACACATTGTAAACCGCTTAGGGAGTGCTTAAGTGCACTGATAAGTGGTACAGAAATGCACTTGCTATTGCTGTTGTCATCCTCTGAGGCTGAGACAGTGTGACTTGCCCAAGGTCACCCAGTAAGTTTTTATGCTTGAGTGGGGAATCAAACTGTGATTTCCAGAGTCACGGTCCAACACCATGCTGGTGGGACAAGAGTCGCAACCTGTGCCTAGCTGATGGCACAATTTTGTGCATTTTTCTGCAAAAGTAAGTCAAACACTGCATTCCACAAGCCCTCTGAAAGTTAAAAGTGTGTTGGAATGTAGCCTAAAGATAAAGGTTAGCCAATTGTCCATTCCAATTAAAAGAGATCCAGATTAAAATAAGAGTATTCCTAACCCCAATAAAATACTTGAGAAATAAAGCAAAGGAAGACATTTTGATTAGAGAATGATTTGCTAGGAATTTTTAATCAATATGAGCAGTTCTGCTAAAGGAGTTAGCCAGCTGACATTTTAAGGTACCTTTAACTACTTAAATGGTATGATTGAATTAATGATCTCTTATATGCATTTGTTGAATTCTTTTTTTAAAAAAACATTCTACTAACAGAGAGCCCAAGGCAAACTATCCTTACATTCCACAAAATATAGAATTGTAGGTAAAGTTCTATAGTTTTGGATTAATGAAAAGTATTATGTTGAAGTGTTTTAATGGTGTATTGATCACCATTAATCGATGAAAG
Source organism: Sceloporus undulatus (assembly GCF_019175285.1). NCBI lineage: Eukaryota > Metazoa > Chordata > Lepidosauria > Squamata > Phrynosomatidae > Sceloporus > Sceloporus undulatus. The sequence continues at coordinate 36,808,875 of NC_056528.1, read as the reverse complement.
AGTGAATTTCAGGGTAGTGGTAGTTATTACTCTGAAAAGATCTATCCATAGTGATGAAACATGGAAGAGATTACCATCCACTGACACACAAATCACTAGTCTTTGGCCCATCTTTAATACTGCTATCATCTAGATTGCAATTGTCTAAAAGAGCTTTTTAAAACTATATATTCCAGAGTGTTCGTCCCATGATTTGTCTGCTCTATTCATCTGCTCTAAGCAAACTGTTTTTTTTTGGGGGGGGGGAGGTTAAAAAAGGGGGGAGGGGAGACATATTTGTATATATTTTATCACACACACACTTGTTTCACTTCCGTATGGATATAAAACAAAGTGTTAGTGCTCTGTCCCTGTTTGAAAAATATATCCAGGTGATATCTATTTAAGACCCTCAAAAGCTGCTCCTTAGAGCAGACAATACTGGGTTGGATGATCTGAGACAATTTCCTATGTTTCTAGCCACCAAGGCACCTTTTCCACAAATCTCTTCCATTTAGGCAGCATCTCTTCAGCCCATTTCTAGTGGATGCATTTGTTATACAGGTTCAGCCTCCCTTATCTGAAATGCATGGGATCAGAGGTGTTCTGGATTTGGGGAGGAAATGGTTTCAGTGTCAACATTTTTGGCATATACGTACAGAATGAGATATCTTTGAGGCTGTCTGCATTGGCCAAAAAGTCTGTGTTTCCACTTGCCTCACATTACCCTGTTTGAACAACACAGGCCAAAACCACGGGGCCAGGTTTGGGCTGGATCCTGGCAGATCGGACACAATGTTCATATATGTTTTATATATGCCTTATACACATAGTCTGATTTTGCAATTATAATTTTATACCATATTTCTAATACTTTTGTGCAAAGATGTCACTATCTCAACCCCCCTTGAAAAAAGTTTTGAGTTTTGGAGTATTTTGGATTTTGGAATTCTACATAAGGGAGGCTCAACCTGTACTTTACTATGACTTAAAGAAGTATCATCAGATTCTTCCACATGACTGTAACAGCTTTGTTGAACTTCACTTTATCAACTTAATAAATGAAATAATGAAACCCAATTAACTGAATCTTAAGAGTGGTGTCAAGTGGATTATACACCTGAATACATGCCCCAAAGGCTGGGATGCTGAACTGCAAATGGTCTTTCCCAGGGACCTTAACTCCCTGCCTGTCCAAAGATGTTCTTGATCTGGAGGTCAACTGTAAGATTCCTGTTGGACTCAGATATCTCAGATAAATTTATTCTTTTATGCTATCACACACAAGGTAAATACAATGTGTACAGGATATCGAAATAGTGATAGGAATCAACGGTGCTTTGAAATGTTCCTTCTTTGTAACCTTCCCTCTTATAGCAGGTGCTGGGGAGGGGGACAGATTTAGACTGCACTGGCCAAAATTTCCAAGATGTGATGTGTTGGATCAGTCTAGAACTAAACCAAATGCCTATGTTAATGCAACATTATTTTCATACTATGGCCATTCAGTTGGAGCCCACCAGCAAGTCATGAATGGACTGCACTTTCCATCTCACATTCTCCAGTTACTGATACACAGAGGCATAAGGGTCTAAATGTCCTAAAGGCATCAGATTCTGACTGATCTTGGAAGCTAAGCAGAGTCAGACCTGGTTAGTACTTGGATGGGTACTTGAGGTGTATTTACCAGGTGCTGGAGGTTGTATTTCAGAGGAAGGAACAGACAAAACCACATTTGCGTATCTCTTGCTTAAGAAAACCCTATGAAATGTATGGGGCCACCATAAGACAACAGTGACTTTATCAAGAGTTAAACCATTAGACTAGCATTTAATAATATCCTTATTGAATTGTCCATTAAGTCTGACACCTACCACCTTGGTAGACTTGTTGACCAGGATAGTCAACCAGATACTTTCATAGGATAGCCAACCAACCAGCTGCCTATGAGTAGCCCAAATGCCAGGAGTTGTTCTTTTTTACAGCTGCTTCATTCTATTCCATGCAAAGATTGAAAATGGGCCCATTTTGTAGTCGAAAATGGTATCTTTAGGAGAGCACAATGGAAATGTATTTTTGTGGATCACAATTCACAGAACCTCTGAACCAGCATGGCTAGTGTCCATAATAGCTGGAAGTTGTAGTTTCCAAAGGTAACTTTCTGAACTGTCATTTGCAGACATTCTGCCATCAAAACTATTAAAGATGCAGAAACTGGGGAAGCATCCAATTAAATCCAGATGACAAAATGGAGAGTTGTCTCGAGATGCTCAAAAGATTATTGTTTCATAAGTAAAAATGGTCTGATGCATTTTGGCCTTGTGTAGTCCTAAGGCCTTCTTCAGGGGGTTATTTAAAATCAAACTTTGGAAATTCCAAACCGTTGACTGGGCATTTTCTTATCCTGTAAATCTGGATAAGCTGGAAGAATCTATTTAATCCTCTTTCAAAGCCATCAGGATTTGTGGAAGGGGATTCCTATCACAGTGTGAAGAAGGTTTTCCTTTTTGTCTGTCTTGAACCTCCCCCAGTATTAGTGGCTCTGTATTGCTTCTTTTCTGGTTAGTAGCCACTTCCCAAGATCTGAGAAGGAGGACTTTCCCTGGTCTATAGGGAAGGATCTTAGATCCTTCTAACTGGGGACACTGAGGACTGAACCAGAGACCTTCTGAATGCAAAGCTATGACCCTTTGCAATGAAAGAAGTAATGCCAGTGCTGGCAGAGGGAAGATTTGAATAAAGTGTATGCTAGTTCACAGCTTGGCCTCTTAGCTACTCTTCTGTGCTAGCTCATCAAAGATGCTGGCTTGACCACAGAGGATGTTCCATGCTCCGGAAAGGAGCAAATGTCCGCCTCTGCATTTGAAGTCTATTTTTCTGATCCATTTTTGTATTTAATCAGCACCAGCTTTCTCCATATCACAAATTTGGGCAATGTTAGAAGTCCCTTAGAAAACTGTGGTTTTACTGAGATGTTGTTCAGCAAACTCCTAAGCTTGAGATTGCAGGCTGACCCTGAAGGCCAAGATAATACATCAAAGAACAGCGAATTTCTATCATTATCTGGCAGCATGCCGGCGCTTGAGTGGCACCTAAGCTCTCTTTGAAAGGGTTGTCAGCTCTTAGGTAAAGAAAGGAGAAGATTGGCAAGGACTGCAGAAGCATCCAAAGGGGCACTGATCACTAAAATGCACAAATCCCCCATATGTCTACCCCCCTCTGTCTTTTAAAAGATGTTATGGGTTTACATAAGAAACATGTCAGTATGAAAAGCTGGGTGCCACTCTTTCTGACCTGTTGTTGTCTGATAGGGACTTGTCTATGAGAATCTAAGTTCCATTCTGGGAATTCCTTAATAAAACAAAAGAAAAGACATTCACAGTTGAGTCTGGCAGGGGGAAGTGTGGCAAAGAATTCAGTAGCAGCTAGTGGCTTTCATGCCAGTAGAGTGGTGAATCTACTCCAGGTTTTAGCCAGAACTGTAAAGAAACTATCCCAAGTGTTGAATCCTATAAACTAAAGTCTGGGGCAGGTGTAGTGGCCCTCATTGACATGGGAACCCCCAAACATCACCTAAATATGACTCCGCTCTTACTTGGTAGATCCCTATTGGCAGTGAAAAATCTCTCCATCCCAGCTTCATGTTGGAATTTCATCTGTATTTTCTCCCTTTCCTGGTTTCATACTGGGTTGCAACAGTTTGTTTTCTTCCCACATTGAAATCTGCACAAATTTAGCATGTCATTTTTTTTGTAATTTGCACATATATTCCCAGTTCACCTGATTTTTGTAAGTTTCTCTTTTGTAAGTAACTGTGATGTAGGTTACTACTTTTTCCGGGTTCCAGTCAGCAGCCAACTAGCCATTTAATGGTGCTCCACTTCATTCTCCTTCTTCCCTGATTTTCCCCTCTGTCTCCCCCATTAACATTGGATATTCAGTATTTTGTGACTATTGGCTATGTTTAGTCCTTATGGATCTATTTATTAGTGTGTTGGGGGGGGGGGTCCCTTTACAGGCATAATGGTTGCTAACATGCTTGCTGAAAAACCCATGGCTCCCAAAGCTGATACCTACCTCTTTCTCTTTTTGTAGCAGTCTCATTTTTTGCTACCAGTGCTCACCAACTGAATTTAGTTTCCAAAGAAGTGACTTACTCATATGTCAGGTCTCCTAGCAGATAGTGCCTCCTGATTAATGTTTCCAGTAGTCATAAAGGAATACTTTTGTCTGGCAAAAGTTGCTATAAGCCCATTCTTGAAAGGCAACAATGCTGCTGTTGTTCTCAGTGCTGTCACAGGGGAATTGGATTCTCTTGTTCCTTTGCATGAGTTGCAAGGTCATCCACTAATTTCGAGTCACAACTGTCACAACTGGCCTGCAGCTTCCTTGACCTGGAGTGTTGCAGAGGGCTGCCAGCAGCATGTATAATTCATGGCACTAGGACTCTGGCAATGGCCTCCTCTTTGCTCTCGCTCTCCGACAGATGGAGTGGTGCATGGGGTTGAGAAGTCACCATTGGTATGTGCCAAGGCTGAGGCGCAGTTGCCAAATATCCCAAAAAGCGGAGCAGCCAAGAATGAGAAAGGGAATAGAATTCTCATATGCTGAGGTTATTACATTTGTCAGCCGTAGAGACTGCTGAGGTGTGGAACAGCCAAGGTATAATAAAAGCCCCTGAAACAGTCAAGGTTCATAACTACACTACCTACCATTTGCTAGAAAAGTGCCGCTTTACCATCTTTGTCTCATTGGTCTTATGAACTCAGTCACAATTATTCCCCCATTATTGATGAATGCCTTAGGTTGTACTTTCCCCTAAGGCATGCTGTGAGCTGGGATCTTACTAATGGCTGCAATCAAAGGTGCTCAGGAAATAGGAATGCTTCTTGCAGATTGAACATCTACAGGGTGCTGTGGGAAGGGGTTGAGGTTAAATGTTCAAATGTTCCTTATATCAAATCAAGAAGAGGTCCAGCTTAGCATTCCCCTTGATGTGCAAAGTAGACATCTCACCCCAATCCTAGTGTAAGTCCTTTGCAAGCATCTGTCTAGACATCAATACCACCTGCATGGCATGCTAGAGTAGCATTGGATGTTTAAGTATGCAAAGGGATCATATGCATAAGGATGTAGGCTCAATTCTACAAAAGCTCATGATACCAGCTTTTGTGCCACAAGATCCCTCTGCATACTGATTTTCCAAACTAACATGGCTAGGCTATGTCTTTTAATTCTACTACCAGGGGATGTTTAAGATCATCTAGAGTGATTCCCAAACTTTTGTCCCCCAGATGTTTTGGACTTCTACCCCCAGAAACCCCACTGGCCAGCAGTCAGAAATTCTGTTCCCTGAAGTCCAAAATATCTGGAGGGCTAATATTTGAAAGCCACTGATCTTGTCTAAGCGTGAGGATTGTGCGGGCCTCCAGATGTTGTTGAGCCAGCATTTTTTAACATTGACTCTCTTGGATAGGGGCTGCTGGGAGTTGAAGTATCACCAGATTTGGAGGGCCACACGGTTCTCACCCTGATTTAGCCCAAGTGACAGGTGACAAGTTCCTTTCATCCTTACTCCTCCTCTTCATTTACTACCCAGTGGCTTTTGTAACCTGAAACAAGAATCCCTTTTAGCAGTAGGTTAATATTTGCCCATTAGTGTGGAATAAAAAAATGGGGACAGAAAGAGAGACCCACAAAGTGTGGCTTGCTTTCAGGTCTTATGCAGCTCATGTAGCTGAAGATACCATTCCATGTTATAGGTAGTACCCCAAGGATACATCTTCAGCAGCCCATGGAAACAAAGCAGACTATTAGGCAGGAAAGATGAGTATGGCTGGAGCTGACATAGCCACAGTCTCTTTACATGCATGCTCTTGCAGCATGAGATTGTGCTGCATGGAAGTGGCTCTCTTGTAATGCCCAGAGCAAGTGTCAAAGAGGCCTAATTGCCCACTGAATTGACTTTGAAAGCTGGATTGCTTTGTACCAAAGGGGTGGGAAGGAAAAGGGGGAAAAGAAGACGGCTTGAAGTTCAAGAGGGTAACAAGACAAATTGAAAATACACCGTTCTGGGCTAAGTTCCCTGCTATTGTCCGGCAGCGAATTGTCCCCTTTGATGTGTATAATTTAGAAGTCCTGTGTGTTGCAGTGAGGCAATTGTTGCTGGAAATGACTGCCTTTTAATCATACAATTTTCTCAGTCGTTTTTTCGGAGCTTGCTCGTAATTCATTGCAATTTGCGCTTGGCACAGGGCTCCAGAGCTGCGTTTCTAAATTGGAAGGAGCTTTGAAATTCGCCCTCAGCCTATTTGTCTATTTGATTTGCATCATTAGATTTGTTTGTGTTAACATTTGGGCTAAATTCTCCCCTCTGATCAATGAATGTGTGTCTCAGATAAGGGGCAGAAATGAAGGATTCTCTCAGACGCACTGTGTGTGTAAACTCGTTTTGCTCTAAGCAGAAAGCTCTTCACTGATGCAAAAATATAAACCCCTAAAACAAAACCACAAACCTGCAGGGATGACTCCTGGAATGGTATATGCGTTATTCATAAACCACAGCCAATTTTCAGAGAGAGTTATGTACTTTCTGTAGTCACCTTTACACTGTATATCAGAGGAGCTGCTTGCACTGCCTCCTGAAATGCTGGCTTTGTCGTCGCTGTCATGTGTTTTCAAATCATTTCCGACTTATGATGACCCTAAGGCAAACTTATCATGGGGTTTTCAGGGTCTGATAGTACCCAGACCTTTCACCTACTCCATGACCAAGTAGGGAATTGAACCCAGAATTGATCTCCAGAATTGAAGTCCAGCACTCAACCACACCATCTCTCAACTGGCTTTTAAAAATCAATCTGTTTATTGGATGTTTCATCCCACTTTTCTCGCAGACTGGGACGCAGGACAGCTAACAACATTATTCAAAAACAACAACTGTTATCAAATATAAGATTAAACTCATATTAAGTAGTTATAATATTAAAACAGAATTTAAATTAAAACAATTTAAATTAAACTTAAAATGTGTGCCTTTACATTCAAATTGAGACAGGAATCAGATAATGTTGTCCTTAATTTTGAGCAAATCAGGGAGTGTACAACTCAGTCGTTTGGCTTCCTGTGCTAAACCACCCTTTGCTCAGAATGGGAATCATGCAGAATTTTCACTCTCCACTTGGCATTCAGACATAAAGGCACTGCTCTTATTAACTTCAGTTCTCCATATATTTTTTTGGAAAGTATAATTCTTCCCTGACCTTGTTATAATTAGTTTGTTAATGAGCTATTGCCTGCTAATCCATATAATTCTTCTGACAGGCTGACAGCCCAAGTGATTAACAAAGTTTGACCAATATCTCAAACTCAGTGATAAGACCTTTTCTCCTTCTGACAGGTATATAAAGATATCCATCTTTGATTAATGTAATCTTCTGTGTGTGCAAACCTCAGATGTAGAGCTGAAATGTCACACAGTCATTCATATCCTTTTTACGAAGAGAAAATTACTACCTTTTTCTTTTCACTCAAGCCTGGTTTTGACTTTATAGTATAGTATTGAAATAGTCAGGTTGCATTCTGCAGTCACAAATTTGCATTCCTATGTACCTTGAGCAAATGTATTTCAGATAGTGTAAATCGTAGCATTACAGAGTTGGACGGAGACCTGGATTATCATGTAGTCCAACCCGTTGCTCAGTGTTGGATCTCCAATCAAGAATGAAACCACAGCATCCCTGACAGATGACCAGCCTGCCAGTAGTAACTAATAGGTGCCATATCTGTACAAATTTGAGTTGTCCAAGGTACTGAATCTATTTTGTGTTGTGCTTCAGCACCTTGGATAGCACCTGCAAAGTTCATATGAAATTTGAAGTGACTTCACCATCCCACTAACCTGAAAGCCACTAACCACTGCTTTGTACAGACATTCTTTAAATACTGAAGTAGAGCCAACCAGATCTTGAGGCACTGTTCCACTAGATACTGATATTGGGACATTTCACCTAACGTTTAACTAAAATCTGCTTGTGTGGCATTTCACCCCATTGATTCTAGTTCTGCCTCTCTGAACTCAGTTCCAAGAAGAATAAAGTCTTCAGACAAATGTACTCCTTCTTCTACACGCCAGCCCTACCGAGATTTGAAGACCACAATAACATCTCTCCGTAATCTTCTCCAGACTAAATATTCCCAGTTCTTTCAACAATTAATCAGAAGTCTTCATTTCTAGACCTTTCATCACTCTGGTCATTGTACTCTAGATTAGACCAGAAGTGGGCAAAGAGCAAACCGTGGACCACAAACAGCCTCCAAGGTTGTTTCTCATCGCCACACCACCTCCTGTACCTCACCCCAAATGGAGGGTGCTAAAAATGGCCAAGTCTCTAAGAAGTATGATTACCGTTGCATCCCAGGGCCTTCATTAGGCCAGAGGGGGCTTTTCTTTCAAAAGTAGAAGTGACCATCTTGAGTCTGCCAGTGTCCTTAAAATAGCTCTGTTTAGGCATTCCCATCCTTATATGATGATGGGGAGAGTGGAAATGAGCTCGCTAGATTCTTCCAATCCATTATGTCCCCATCTCTGACCCTGGTATCCTCCTTGTCCTAGAAGGAAGTCATCTTGTCAGAAGTTGAAACCTTCTGTGATTAGAAATGTATTAAGAACACCTGCATTCGTAGGGCTAATGTGGCACCCAGAATTACATGCAATTACCAGGAACGTCAACCAGTGTGGCCAGTAGCAGTTGTAGCCTAAACCATTGAGGGAAGTTTGTTGTTGTTGTTAGCAGCCTTCAAGTCAGCCTCAACTCATAGCAACTTATTCTGGTTTCTTGACTGCGGTGTCTGTTCTGATCAATGTTTGAGCCAAAGTATGGGAACTCTGACCATTTCAATTTTCTTTATTGATATATTGATTCTTTCTGCGACCTGAACCCTTTTGGACAAGGAGGTGCAGTATTCATCCTTGGGCATCTGCTAGAGTACAACCAAGACCACAGCCAAGACTTTCTTGTTTGTAGAAGATGTGGCTTAGAACTCCATGTACTTAGAACACAGTGTGTGTGTGGAGGCAATGCACATGAAACAGCTCCTTCTGTGCAGCAGCTGCCACATGGGCATAGCTGGAAGCAGTCTGTCCTTGGAGGCCGTGCTTCGGAAAGCAGCCTTAAGGAGCACATCTTGGAAAAGCATTCTCCATGGAACAGTCAAATGTAGCTGAAAGGACCGGTGTGAGGAGCCAAGCTAAGCACCCAGCAGCTGTCAGATGGCAGCAGGAGTAGGTCTCCCTGCTGGAAGCAGTTTGTCTTCACCCATTTAGACATTGAATATTTTAAACAACATGCAGATTTCCTTGAATGCTAGATAGCAGCATTTTGTTTGCCAGACAGAGGTAAGGGCAACAAACGTGAATCCTTTAATGACATCCAGTCGGTAAACGCCATTTTCCTAATGCAATTACACTATCAGACTCTAGCCTGGGATAAATGAACTTCCCACTCTCCCTGGTGGGGACAGCTTGATGAATGTGAGGTTCACTCCAGATGGCCGCTGGAATCCAAAGTGCACCTCTTGGATAAATATGTCATTAATCTTACTGCAAACTACTTCCCTGCTGGAAATAGGACTGCCAGAGAAGCTGCAAAACACAGACGTGTGAAAAGTCTCTGAGACCGGCATGCTGCAAGTGAACACCCTGCTTTCACCTTTGCTACTCTTCTAGATTTCGTTGGTTATTGTCCAGAAGCAAAAACGTACTGGACAGCTATACATAAAACAATGAAGGAAATAATAAAAATAGATATCAGACTTACGCCACAGACATACCCTTTGGGAATAATGAACGATAAGGAAATTGAAATAAAATATGGTAGAATGATCCTTTTATGTTAATAATGCACCAAGACAGTTTATGCCAGACTCTGGGGAAAAACAGGAGATACCAACAATTGCTCAATGGATATCTAAACTATTTGAAATTGCAGAACTGAGCAAGATGGCAAGCTGGATGAGAGGAAAGACAGAAGAAGGCCTTAAGAAAGATTGGCAAATGTTGTATCTTAAGAACCTTTGGAAAGGGATTATATTAGAAAACTAGATAATAACGTATTGTAAATACAATGAAATTTATTTAAAGGCATATATGTATACACACACACACACACATGTTTACTTACATATATGTATTATTAAATTTGCCTGAAATTAAGAACAGATAAAGGCAATTTTGTGCAACATGGATATTAAAATAATAAGGAAATTAGAAGGTAAAAAAGAAGGTAAAGCTAAATAGAAAACAGTACTTTCTATTTCTTTGACTTAAAGTGGAATGAGACAATTTAATTTGGTCTTATACAAGTAAGACGTGTATAAGAGGAAGTCAACGTTAAATGTTATATGTTTAACAGTGGACCATTCCCATAAAAATTCATATGCTCAAGCCCCGTTTAAAACAATGGGCATGCACTCCCAGGTGCGATAGGGTGCAGGTGCAGTGGGCACATGTGCCGTTGTTTTAAATGAGGCTTGCCTTCCAAAAAAGGTTAAAGCTGCATATGGCACGCCCACGTATGGTGCGGGTGCACTGTATAATATAATATAGATTTTGTTGATTATTGTGATGATACATGTGAGTAGCAGCATCTTCTGACTCAAGTGTGAGCAAAGTGAAGCCCATATGTGCAGGCCACATGAAGTCTTCAACTCCTCTTATGTGTCCCTAACCCTCTAGGACAGAGGTTCTCAACCTTTGATCCTCCAGCTATTTTGGACTTCAGCACCCAGAAGCCTTTGCCAACATGGCCAATGATGAGGGAATCTGGGAGATGAAGTCAAAAACATTTGGAGGACTAGAGGCTGAGAACCACTGCTCTAGGATATTTCTAATGTTCTTGGAGTTGCCAATTCTTCACTCCCAAATTACTCCAAACACCACAAAATGTGGCAGTTGGGAATAATAGTCATGCCCCTTCTGAAACCCCCAAACTGAAAGGAAAAAAGCAACAACCCCAAATCCCCAAGTATATCAACTCCAGAAGTGACTTCTAATCACTTCCAGATTGTTCAGAATTCAATGGTACTGCCTTCTGGGGATCATGGGAACAAAAAAAAATGGCACCTGTTGGGATCTTCCCACTCCTAATCTAATGGAGAGAATAACCATGGATGTAAGTATTCTGAGAAAAGTGATGAAAACTGGTAAGGATGTAAAGAATATTCACCAAATGTTTCACACAGGGGGAGGGATTGCTTTTCCTTTTTAAATGCGATTTCACAAGCCCCTGAGGTGCACAAGGACCACTGCTTGTTAGCAAAGTCTTGCCTGCACTGGCAAGCACGTTTTGTGAAAGATCTTGACATGAAAGTACAAGCAGGCTTTCTAACAGCGTTAATAAGTTGGAAACAGGTCAGCAGTACATTTGAGTTTCACAGGAATAATTGCCAATGAGACTTGCAACAATGACCTCATCATACTTTCCATAATTTGAGAAACTGCAGCTAAATTGCAAAATTGTAGTAAATGAGTGATGGTTGAATGTTCTCCATTTATCTGTTAAGATTAGCCAACTGTTACTGGTTTCGTTATTGGTCAGCCTTTATAGAAGGCAAACTTTATTTGTTAAGTGTGGATTCTGATTGACTTTACATCATGTATAGACTGGGTCCTGTCCCAAAATTGCTGCTATTTGCAGCATGATTAGCAAACCCATGCATGAGCAGATGGCTCTTTTACTTTCAAAGAGGATCATCCGTTTCTGTCATTCCACCCACCACAACGCCACTAGATATGGTACAGATAGAGTATGAGATATAGGACATAGAAGGCATTGCACGCCATTCTGTAGGATCCTCCAAGTCTCAGGACTGGAACAAAACTGGGAAAGGGAAACACATGCTGAAAGGAACTAACTAGTTATGATCAATTAAGTTGTCAATAAAGTTAAGGATTTCCCTACAAAAAGCAGTAACAACATTAAATTAACTTTTTAAACATTATAGACTGATTTAAGTTAGAATTTCAGCAGTGACCTTGTTCTAGATTTGAGTTATTAATTATATTATTAACATGTTTAATTGGAAGAATGTGCTGGCAGGTCAATGAATGTTACATTTCTCAGCTGGTTCTCTACCAAAAAGCCTAGTTCTATTGGATGGAGGGATGCACAGATTCCCTGCTTCTTGCTTTTTGTGAGTCCCTCAAGGTTGGGGATTTGCAGCATTTATGTAACAAAACTGAAACCACTTATTCAAGAGTAGTTCCAGCGGGAGGAATTGTGCTGAGGGCTACTGAAGTTTGCCATTTCAGCAACTGATCCTTTTCCTCCTCCCCTCCCCATTTCCAAAAATGATTCATTCATATTACTGAAACCAGAATTTCTTTATATTAATAAAATCTGGAGGACTTTAGAAAAGGGGAGAGTAAGCATATGGAGGGGAAAGGGGAATGCAAGATAAAATGGGAATCTTGTTTTATTCTGTTGGTCTTGTCTTATTTTGATTTTGGTAGGGTAGATGAGGTTGAGGACTTCATCTTAGATATTTCTCATTTGCAGTGTTGCCATAGATCAAAAGCAACTAGATGGCAAATAACAACTGAATAGGAAGATGGGGGTTCAAAAATTAAAACAGACATTTCCTTCTTTCCAAACCTCCAAAACGTGGATGAGATGATGGAGTAAAAACGGTGGCATTTGTCCGTTTCAATCTATAGCTTTTACTGTAGGCTACTATGTCAAGTATCAGAGAGCTCTGGTGCCACAGCAAACTACAGTTCCCAGAATTCCATAGCATTGAGCCATCGAAGTTAAAGCAGTGTCAAACTGCACTAATTCAGAAGTGTGGGTACAGACATAGCTATGTTAGTCTGGAATTTCAATATACAAAATGAATCTTGTAGCCCCTTTGAGACTAACTGAGCAAAAGAAGTTGTTGCATAACTTCCATGGACTTGATATATTGTCGTGCATCTGAGGAAGCAGACCAAGTCCATGAAAATTTATGCTACAACTTCTTTTACACAGTTAGCTTCAAAAATGCTACAAGATCCTGCTGCATACTTATTAATTGTATTTCATACCACTCAGTGGTGGCTGGTCATTCCAATAGTAATTTAGAATAGAATATCCTGACATTGGCATAGTAGAGGAAGAGCTTCCATTTCCTTGAATGTGATCTAGTGCTGTGGTTTTCAGAGCCTGGAGGACAGGGATCAAATCCCTGCTTGGCCATGGAAACACACTGGATCACACTCTCTCAGACGCAGAGGAAGAGCAAGGCAACTCCCACTCTGAACAAAATTTCTCAAGATAATCCCATGATAGGTTTGCCTTAGTGTCATCATAAATTAGAAACAACTTGAAGGCACACAACAACAGCAGCAGCAGCAGCAACAACAACAACAACAACAACAACAGCACCTGTGTTCTCAACTACCCCATGGCTCTTCAGTTTTGGGGGCTTCAATTTCCAAAAAAAACCAGCCATCATGACATGTGGTCAGGAACGCTGGGGTTAAAGTCCAAAACATCTAGAGATGCACTGGTGGAGAACCATGGATCCAGTACATGCAGAAACATGAGTAAGCAAAAGACCTTTTTGAAGCCTGATCCAAACATGGCAAGAGCTTTGCTGTGAAAACCAGAAGCTTCCAAATTGGGTCCCTTGGCTCAGAAAGCAGATATCTGCTTGAAGCAGTGAAGGCTGAGAGCATACGCCAGGCAGCTCAGCCTGTTTCGGTTGGCCTGTGCTTGGCGTCTAAAGAAATTGCACACAACTTTCTCATATGTAATCACTGAGCCACCTCATTGAGCATCTAATCTCTAGGAAAGTTAACTTTCCCAGCAATCCGGCAAAGCACATCAGCAGTTTCTTGTGAGGTGTATCCCCCTGGTGCTTATTAAGCCTTCTGTTCCAGTTGCAGACAGGACCGATGAGGGAAGGGGCTCTCCGCTGGGAGCTCTCTTTAATGTCATGTGATGTTGCTTTCTCCAAACGGATCAGAAGTGCAAAGGCGCCTCTTGCTCAGTGCCATTCCACAAAGGTGCCAGTGGGCTTCAATCGAAAGGCTTGCCAATACCACTGCATGGACGCTAATATTAGAGTGATCTTTCTGGCCTTTGAAATACAGCATGAACAAGAGGGCAGTGCCAGCTGGTGCAAGAAAGAACAGAGATTATTGCAAAAGCCCTAAGTTGGGAGTTATCACAGCCTCCCATTCTTTTGCTGTTTGCTAATGCTCTAGGTACACCAACAATCTATTGTCTACATCAGTGCTTCTATAGCTATATGATGTGGGGGACTGGCAGTTATTTTTTTTCCCCATTGGGCTAGAGACTGGCACTTCTTCCTTCCTTCCTTCCTTCCTTCCTTCCTTCCTTCCTTCCTTTCTTTCCTAGAAAATCTCCAGGAACCAGTTGCTGATGGCTCATGGACTGCAACCAGTCCATGGACCAACACTTTGAAATTTAATGGGGTTTTCTACATGAGGTCAGAACTCAGGGTCACACATGCTTTCCTTTTTAATATATGGATTTCTTCACTGATGTAATGTTTCACTGGCCTCCCCAGAACAACAGCCTTTACAATGTACAGTACAAGAATGATTACTACACTGTTATTCATTGCATTGAGAGACATAGTTGTGTTCATTTGGAAAATCAGTATGGAAAGAGATCTTGTAGAACCTTTGAGATTAACTGTGTGAAAGAAGTTGTAGCATAAGCTTTCATAGTCTTTGTCTTTGTCAATAGCTGACATTGTTAATTAACAGATGGACAGAGCTACCAAACACCTGCAGTTCTCTTCCTAACTTAAGGTTTCCCCTGAATAACCCTCCCTAGGGAGATATGTATTGTGCACCCCCTTTCCTCTCTGCTTTTAAAAATGCCATTCTGCTTTTGGGTATGTTGTTGTTTTTGTTGTTGTTATAACCAAGAATAATGATATTGCAAATGTGACAGAAAGAAGTATTTCAGAAATCATGAAATGGGAAGGATAGCATGTTGGAAATGATCTCCTGGTTCATTTCTGCACCTGACACCAAGCTTCTGCTACATGAAAGGGTGCTGTCAACATACCGGTGGTTTCAGCTGGATATCGATTGTGATTTGCACAGTGTCAGATAGTTACTGAGCTGTTTTTCAAACTTCTTCAATATCCTCTTCAAACTGTGCCTTTCCTGCATTGAGACCTTGATCAGATGCAGCGTTTCAAACAGCCAGCTGTTCAAACAAGGAGAAGAAAACAAGCAAAAGAACCACGGTTGGTGCTTGAAGGAAAGGTTGCTCACCCCATGGGACAGCTGGCACATCCAATCAAGTGTGAACCTCCACTGTGACTTGATGGTGTTGCCTCCCAAGTTACATCGCACATTTTCTAAGCAATACGGGGAAGTCTGCTCTTGTTCTGTGAACAAACAAAGGAAGGGAAGCTCTCCTACGATGCTAAGGAATTGTACATTACCTCCATTTCTGGGAATCTATCCAAATGCTTTTTGTGAGCATGCAGATGTCTCTGTGGGCTGTGTAGACTGTCACTACTACAGATTTTAATTCAAAGAGGAATCAAAATAAGGAGGAAGAGTGGAGACTTGTGCAGCCTAGTATTACTCTCAAGTCAAGAAGAGAACAGCAAGCATTTGGTAGCTCTGTCCATCTGTTCATTGATAATGTCAGCCATTGGCTTCCATGCTAGTGGGCTGGGGAAACTCCTTCAGGTTTTATTCCTGACTTTAAAAGAATTATCCAAAGTGCTGAACTCTGTTTCCCAAATAGCTTCAGCATCTTGGGTAGTTCTTTAGAATTTGTAGTAGTGACCGTACACACAGTCTACAGAGACATCTGCATGCCACTAATACAGTACGATCCCTGTATCCACAGGAAGATACATCCCTGGACTTAGCATGGAAAAGAAAAACCACAGATAGCAAAACCTATTCAAAGTATTGTCTTGGGAGATCTCCAGCATGAGGATGTGATGAAACAGCTGAGTCTGTTAGGCTCTGCCAGGAAGAATAAAGTACTGTCCTCATCCTCTTGCGATCTGAAGCTGATCATAGAGTCACACTGAAGGACTTAGAGATTCCTAGGCATTTCTAGATTCTCCAGCATGACTCTGTGGTCAACTTCTGCTGAATGCACACCATTAAATTGTCCTGGAGGACCTAGAAAATGCCCAGACATATTTTTTCACACATGGGTAAGTGAAACCACAGCTACCAGTCCTGTGGATACAGAGGTCATACTGTACTTGAAGTGGTTTGATACTGTGCAAGTGAACTTGAAATGGTCAGGGTCATATTTATCCCACCTCTCAGCAATCCTGTGAAATGGCCAGGTCCATGCTTGTCTATGTTATGTCATGCTTTGAACATGGGATGTATCATTTGGCAACTGGACACACTTGTTAGCAAAGGGAGAGTAAACCATATGCATTAGGAGCCTGTTTCTTCAGATTAATGTGATATGTGGACTTTTCATTTGGGTGAAGAGGAGCTGATCCTCTGGCCCAGGATGGGGCCTTCGCATAGAAAAGAAGCCAAAAAGAACCCTCCCACCCTCAGTTTGCAAAACATCCTTTTTTGTTGTTGTTGTTCAAAAAAAATCCCTTTAACAAATTTCATAACACAGCAATAATTAAGATAAATACAGAGATAAAATAGATAGTATCAATTTGGATTAAGGAGGAGACGCTTCTAACAGATTCTCTACAGTGCAATTCATCATGCTGAACAAAAGGGGGCTACGAAAGTTTAAAATGATCTCTTATATTGGGCAAACTGTATTTGTTTCATAGAGCAGGTTAATTTGATTGTTTTTTGCCACTTCCTATACTTTCTGAAGCCAGTCATCTATCAGGAAAATCAATGGAGCTCACCAGCGTCAAGCAATAATTAATTTTTGCAGTAATAATCAAATTCATTAGTGTCACTTTACTGCAACAGTAGTAAGGGCTTTACTGAATGCATTTCTAAATGCCTACTTTTTTGTGTATATTGCAAATGAACACCCTTTTGTATGTATTTTCTCTAATGGATGCATTTTGTATGCATTTCTCCTAGTTCAGCCTCTTATTCTTTCTTTTTTTCTTTTTGGTGAATGTTCTTTGATTTATATAATTTTTGCACGTATTTCTTGCAGCAGCAGTTGCTGGACTGCAGCTTCCATCAGCCCCTAGCCAGCATGGCCAATGATGAAGAACGACGGGAGCTGTAGTTCAACAACATCTGGGGAGGGTACACAATCCCCACACTTGTCACAATGTAAATAATTTTGTGTCATGTATAGTACCTAATAATCAATGGGAGAAAGGAAGACATTGTGTGCATTTATGAGTAATGCTTATCCAAATACCTCCTGCAGCTGGGGAAAGGTACAGGAAAATGTATCAGAAATGCATGCGAAGATGTATGAACCACTATGGAACATACATCTAGTATACAGTAATGCAGCTAAAAAATGTCCTTTGTCTTTTGATGGGGAGGTACTTGAGAAAAAGTATGCAGAGAAGTAAAGGCAAGGGGAGGAAAGCTGAGAAATGCTTAGTAAAAGGGTGAAGATTCCACAGCAGTGAAAATGGCTCAATTTTCTCTTGAAATCATATTGGTGTGCAGAGAGGGGGGCCTGGCCTGTGGTGTAACTGCCTGCGGTTTTGTACATTTCCAAGACCTCGGTTTCCAGAATTAGCCTCCAGATTGACTTCAGCATGCATTTTATTCCCCTCTGCAATATGCCATTTTGACAACCAGCACACCTTCATAGGGTTCAGCTAGCCTATTGTGTTCCTTGGTGTGTGCTGGAAAGAAAATGATCAAGCTCAACACCTGAGGAAAGAATCTCTCTCTTCCTTCTTTACCAGCCCAGCATCCAAGGCAGCATCTCTAAAATGCAGAAACAAAATGTGCTCCTGGAAATCCAGAGCTCTGTCTATGAAAAGATGAAGTTATAGAGAAAATCCAAACTGGGTGAAAATCCGTACTCTGAAATGATCTGCCCCAACCCAGCTGATTTTAGATCATTCCCATCCTTCTCTTGTAGATGGGTAAAACCTGCTTTGGCTTTACATCATTTCTCATTTTTCTCACCTTAAGTTTCCATCTGATTTAAGTTTTCAACCAGGTTCCATATGATTTTTTAAAAGTCAGGCAAGCATCTGGTTTGGGAATTGGAAGAATTGTTCTGGTAGTTTGGTGCCTGAACAAACTATATAGCCTTGAGCCATGACCGTTAAAGTGGTGTCAAACCAGATTATTTTGGCAGTGTGAATGCAGCCACATTTCCTCTCCAGTTTAAGAGACAGTAATGAAAAACCCACTAGCATTCAATGCTTTTGTGTTCAACTTTCATATCACCTGCTGTTACTATGTTTGAAATGAAGAAGGTGCTTTCTTCCGGGCTAGTAGCCGATGACAGTGAGCTGCCAAAATGACACCAAACTGACACAGAGGGTGAGAGAAAAATACGACATGTTTCAAAAACACTGAAATGACAAGGTTATGATGGTGACCTGTGATACAGACAAAGAAAGACTTGCCCTTGCATCCTTTTATGATATAAGAAAGGCACTAAAAGAGAGCAAGGAATCTCTGCAGAGACCAGAGAAGGAACGTAGGCATCCATTCTGTCAAAATGAAACACAAAAGGAAATATTGGGACTTACCAGGTTTGCCCCCCCCCCCCCCCCCATGATGGCATATGTTCTTTGGCACATTTTCACACGAGGCTTTGGAAAGGTCTTGGTTGCATCTATTGAGTGCACTCTGGGGGAAAAGGCCATGGCCAGTGATAGAGCACCAGCTTTGCATTCTATGGATCCCAGCAGAGCCATAGGAAAGATCTCTTTTTATTCCTCCTACTTCATAATGCCAGCACTGTCCTGAAGAGGATCCTAGTGAATCACAGGGTATACTCATGTACCTCACCTTTCTCTACCTCAATTTCATTGAGGATGCATCAACACTGTAGAAATAATGCCATTTCACCCTACTTTAATTGCTGAGGTTCCATCCTATGGAATCCTGGGACTTGTAGTTTGTCACAATCTTCAGCCTTCTCTGCCAAAGAGTGTCGGTGCCTCTCCAAACTACCAAATCCCAGGATTCTGGAGGATGGAGCCATGGCAGTTAAACTGCTATTGCATTGTTTCCACAGTGCACCCTGCACTGAAGAAGTTGCTAGAAATGCAGGACTGCCTTTGGCAATAAAAAGACGCCCCTGATCTCTCTCTCTCTCTCTCACACACACACACACACACACACACACACACACACTATATGAAGAGAAACATACTCTTGGCTTTATGGCAAAACAAAAGATTTGCACTGTTCCCCTATCCTTGTAAACACCTCAAACCATGTTATTGCACTTATATCTAACCTTTGGTTTATACAGGAAACAGAAACAACCTAAATCTACTAAAGCCACCTTCTCCTAGGAATCATGAGAGCTTGCTAAGGGAGATAAATCTGTCAAAATCTACTAATGAAGTTAGATGGTGCATCTGAGATCTGAAGCAGGCTTAGGAACAACAGAGGAACATGAGGCAGCTAGTCTACTACTGAGGGAAACAAGATGCTGGAATAGATAGACCTTTCGTTGGAGCTAGTAGGGCCCATCTTATTTGTTTATTTTCTTTGTCACATTTATGATTCTTCCTTTCCTTCTGGAATCTCAAGAGCATCTAGGTTTCATAACTCAAAAGGTTTTAAGAACAGCAGCATCTGTACTGAAAAAAATAATGCCATTTGACAGTGTTTTAACTGTCATGGCTCCATGCTATGGCATCCTGGGATTTGTAGTTTGTTGTGGCACCAGGGCGCTCTGACTGAGAAGGCTAAACATCTCACAAAACAATAGATTTCAGAATTCCATAGCATGGAGCCTTGGTAGTTAAAGCCATGTCAAACTGCATTATTTTTACAGTCCAGATGCAACCCAAGTCACAGTCCAACATTACAACCACTATACCATGCTGTCTTTCAAAGTTCGTACATATCTGCTTCTTCCATGCTTATGGACTTACATGTCGATGACCAAGTAATATTTAATAGCACTGTCAATATCAATCTACTTTGAGCCTGATCTTTGAAGGAGTTATTTAAGGTTCTGAACTGTATTTCCAAAGTAAGTTCATCATTTTGGTTAGCTCTTTTAAAGTTCAGATAATCCAGAGCAGATTCACTGTCCTACTAATACAGGGGTCATCAGGGACCTTTGTTATGGTATGCCCATGGAGAGCTTCCAATCTCTCCATTTTGAGACCTGGGCTAAAATTACTAATCCCCCTTTTGGAAAAGCTATGTTGTAGGGGTTGTCTGCAAGGGCCAAATAAAATGTCCTACTCTTCCCGTCCTCATGGCAGAGAATCTAGTGACAAAGGTCCCAATCCCCAGTTCTGATACAAACTATCTGGATGACATCCAGCCACTTCAGCACCAAATCTGCCATATATCCCCCCCCCTTAAAATATTCTTTTAAAAACTTATGTTTTGCTCCAGCTCATCAACTTGAGGGCAGATAACAACAACAACAAAAGTAAGTTGAAATTGACCAAACATGTGGCTCATAGGACCAGGGCAGGGCTTTTGAATGCCCCAGGCTAACAGAATCCTGCTCTTAAATGAAAGGAAAAAGTTTGTTCAGGAAAAGTAGAACATAAAATCAGGCAGGCAACTGTCGCTGACAATACCGGCTTGACTGCTGATGGAAAATTGCTGTGGAGTGAGGGCAAAATGTTGCAAATTGCCCGAGTCCCATAGAAAGGTACCATTCTGCAGCAGGTGGGCCCTTTTATTCTCAGTCAGGGAATGTATCTGAATGATACTCCACCTTGGATACTTAAAGCTTTTTAACTAATGGCATAATATTGCAAATGGCAGCTATTTAGTAGCACAGTTAATCAGCACTGTGTTAGAGGCCTTTGAAGCTATTTCACATTTTCAGCAAGAAAAAAAAAGACCAGTTGTTTTAACTGTAGGTGCAGAATTATATTGAAAGCTTTTAAGGTGGGAATGCATCATTAATATGTAAAGTTATTCTCCTGATTGCTCCAGTTTAGCCCTTATCAGTTTCTTTATGACATTTGGATTAGGTTTCATGCTTTAGATATTTCCTCCCCGCTCCATTTGGTGAATTCCCCTCTCATTGGAAATCCTTGAATTAAAAAAAAAAACACCTGATGTTCAAACCTGCTATTAATCCTTTGTATCATTTACCACTTCTCTTTACATATTTTATTTTCCCAAGTAGGCTTTATGAGACTTACGCCATGCAGTTGGATTTGGGAAAGTGATTTTGCAGGGGAAGGGGAGGGACAAAGAGTCAAAAATGCAAAAAACACATAAACTTCATACAGCGTAATCCTCACTAAAGAATGATATGCATGAATGTGGGATAATATTAATGCTTGCTTTTGTGGGCACAGCAGCAACTGAGGGCATTACTAACAAGACGTTCCCTGACAATTGTTTGGTAGTGTTTGCCCTTCTCCTTCTGGAAATGACCCCTTCCTTGCAGCTGATAAGAGAACTCACATCCATAACAGCTGCATGCTCCAAGACCCTTGGCCTCAGTGCATCTACTTTCTAGCAAGAGATGAGAGTATTTCCATCTGTTGGTGCATGGGATTCCAAAAAGAAAAGCTTTTTCTTGGGGGGATCAGCCTGGAAGGGGGTGTGTGTGGAGTTGCTGTTTTTTCTAAAAGATTAAATCATGCATCTTTTATACAATTAATAGATTAAACTATAATCTAGGTGCCTTTTCGAGATGAGTAACTGACAATTTAATAGCAAGAATTATTACTCTTAGTTGGAATTCAAAGAAACAGCTGTGTTAATCTGTTTCAGTATAAAAACAAATAAAGGAATCCGGTGGCACCCTTGAAACGAATTGAGACCAACTTTGAGCCTAAGGCCCCATTCCCACTGGCTGATAACGCGGATCAAGAATCGAATTATGGTTGGATCATTCCCATTTGAGCGTGCATTCGATCCTCATTGCGCTGATTTTGTTCCCATTGGAATTTGGATCTGATCCCCATGTAGTCGATTTTTCCTGGAAAAACCCAAATCAGTGATGGATAAGCCGGTTTAATTTAACTGCACTTTTTTAGAGGTTTTTCCTGCACCTCCCTGGTCTGATTCGGGGCAAATGAATGGGAACGACAAGGGTGCCTGATTCGGGACCTTGAGGATGGAAGGAGCAGTGTTCAAGGGGGCTAGCCTGGGGGAGTCACCCGCTTTGTTCTCTCTCCTGCAGCCCCAGCGCCATTTTCCCCATTTGTATAGCCTTTCCCCGGCGGTGTGGGAAGCAGAGTGCTGATTGAGTAGACTTCGCGTGTTGAAAAACATTTCCCATTTAAAGTATTTTGCTCGCTTTGGCGCTCTGCCAGATTTTGGGACACAGCAAAATGCTACTACATTGATCCAAGCGTGGTAAGCACATTATGACCCCCATGGAATCCCCCCATCACACATGGACCAGATCAACGTGTGTAGGGAAGCATTGAGCATTGAGCTCACCGTTCTTAATGAGAAGGAACGGCAAAAAGTATAGTAAAAAAGAACAGTGCATGTCTGTGCTCACTATTACATTCATAGTGAGCAACAAGACATTGTAAACAAACGAAGAGGGACAGCCTTCAGTAGCAATGCACTGCACACTATTTCAGACATAGTGCACTACCAAAATTAGAACAACCAAAAAAAAAATCAAACATTACCTTTCATTGCTCACTATTACATCATAATTTTTTAAAAAAAACATAAATAAATGTACTGCTGCTTTATCAGTACCTTGAGAGGGGACGACAAAAAACACAATATAAAAGAACAGTGCATGTCTGTGCTCACAATTGCATTCATAGTGAGCAACAAGACATTGTATACAAACAAAGAGGGCCAACCGTCAGTAGAAATGGACAGCACACTATTTCAGTCATAGTGCGCTACCAAAATTAGAACTATAAAAAATTGAAATAAAAACTTTCTTGGCTCACTATTTGCTGCATAGTGGACCTTACCAAATAACAACATTCAGGGGTGAAGACTGAAGAGCGTCAACGCCGCCTGCCACAACTCCACCCTGTCAATCCTTGAGAACAGCTCCACCCCTGCAATAATTAGTTAAGCAAATTAAGAAGGTTGGTGTTATGGATGCTTCATTAATTAAACATCTATAACTACAATAGACAGTGCGAGGTAGTATACTTACAGTGTTCTGGGGATAGGCCCTTTCTCTCCTTCAGGGCTTTTATTTCCCTTTCTATAAGGGCCATGCGCCCTTCCAGGTTGGCAACTATTGATAGAAATGATAATATGTATGAGTCCCCTTATTATATATCTCACATTATGTTACCCACTCCTTTTCTGCTGTGTTGTTTAATATAGAAGAGGATAAAACTCTTGAGGGCATGCTATTTCTAGAATATTACTTACATGCTTGTGGAGGGATGGTGCGCTCCAAAGCTCTCTCGGCCCTCTCTAGTCATTCAATTAGATCTGAGATTGGATATGAATTGCATTAACATAAGCCCAGTACAACAACAACACCCAAGGGATACAACACCATCATAGTGGCATATCCAACCCCCCACCCCCAGGCAGAAATTTAAGAGACAATTTCCCCACACTATTCCTTTATAAACAGGACCTGCGCTGGGATAGATACACTTTTTGAAACTTGGGTTTATCTTATAATTCTGCTTTTTCCCTTTAAGGCACAGAAATCATTTATATTTGACAAATAACCATAGGAATTTGGGAGCAAAAAGTTATTCTTAACCTACCAGGTTGTGCTGGAGCGCAGCCTGCTGCCAGGACATCCACCTGCTCCTGGAGTGCTTGCACCTTCTGCAACTATGGAAAATGTTTCAAGAGAATAAAATATAATTAAGTAACAAATTCATTTTACCTAAACACACTGAAAAACCTCATATCAATGCGTTACATAACCAATGTCCATTTGTGTTTAGTATGGATAGAAACTTAACCGATAAATATCAATAGGTAAGCATTTTTGGCAAGTTTCCTGCTAGAGCTATGGAAAGTGCAAAACTTACTCAAGACTTCAGTAGGCCTTGGAGCAGGACCAGGAGATGGAGGGGCTGTTCCTCTACAGGACTTGCTCCTGCATCCTCTGATGCAGAAGATTCTTCAGAAACAGAAACAAATAAAACTTTCTTTAAAATCGAATGTTTTCAAATTTATTTATAGAATGCATACACAAGTGTGAGTCCTGTCATTTTGCGGAATAGTGGTTAAAAAGGAATACTGCTTTATGGACTTGTGCATTCTGTACACACACACACATTAGGTATAGGTATATTTACGTCTGTATATTCATCTAAGCAAATACAAATATGCAAATGGGAAAATGTGTTCAGATACGTATATAGACATGTCTACGCCCATATTCGCATATTTAAATATATATATACATGTATTAACACATATGCATATGTACATATATATATGAATCCATCTCTCTCTCTATATATATATATATACATATATTTATATTAATAAATATGCATATGTATACATTTTTTACCAAACCACAAAAAAAGAGGGATTATCTGCCCCACAACGTTTTTATTCTATTTTTTTCCCCTGAAGAATTACTTTTTTGAACATATGGGTTTATTCAAATGGAAGGGTTTATGACACGCACAAACACACACACACACACATAAATATATCTACAGTATATGCATATGTGTATATATGTGCATGAAAAGAAAAAATAATTGGAATACTTTCCTCTAGCCACCAAGGTACACAGCTTTCGGGAGGAGCACCATCTCCATGACAAGCACAACCTGAATTATAGCCTTGTAAGCTGTAGACTTCCCCACACCAAAAAACATGGCCACGGTTGAGTAGGAACCATTGTGGGCCAGGAAATAAATGGCGATGGAGATGGATGTCTTGCCTTGTTAGATGAGGCCGCAGCTCCTCCACAATCATCCTGAATATCCCTCGCGACATTCGGAACTTGTCCCTCCACATTTCGTCTGACCACACAGTTTTTGCAAAAAGGTTCCAGTTCTCATTGCTTTTGGGGTAAATCCGTCACCTTCTAAGCATCAGCTCATAACAGAGCTGCACAGCATGCAAAAAACCTGACAGGACATCCAGGCACAGTATAAGGTGTTGGTCATTACCTATAAACCCCTGCATGGCTTGGGTCCAGCTTACCTGAGGGAACGCCTCCTCCCATATAATCCTTCCCACACTCTCAGGTCCTCTGGGAAGAATCTCTTGCAGTCTAAGAAAACCAGACTGGTAACAACTTCCCAGAGGACGTTTTCTGTTGCCGCTCCAAAAATCTGAATGACCTGCCGGAGGAGATCCGCCTTATAACATCTTTGGAGGCCTTTAAGAAGGCAATAAAAATGGATCTCTTCCGGCAGGCGTTCCCAAATTGACCTCCTCAGAATGTTCACTCTCCAGTTGGGAATTGTTGTTTTTAATGGTATTTTAAGGTGGGAGGGAGATAGGGAATTGGATTTTATATGTTTTCCTATGCTTTTACTTGTGGTTTGTTGTGTTTTATTTTTATTGTTCTTATGTTTGTTGTTACCTGCCTCAATCCAATACAGGGAGAGGCGGGATACAAATAATAATAATAATAATAATAATAATAATAATAATAGTTGTTGTTGTTATTGTTGTTGTTAAAAACATGCATGAACGCAGCTAAATCATTGTCTGAGTTGGCAATGTTCTGGATAGCGTGGAACTCACCACCAGCATCAGGACCAACATTATCAAATAATATTCCCAGAGCCTCACTTCTCCTCTGCATCCATATCCTAAACAAGATGCATGCCATCACGTCTGCTATGTTGACTAGTAAATCAAGGGGCTAGGCGCCTTTTGCACAGTTAATCTCAAAGGTGCTACAAGATCCCTTTGTATACTGATTTCCCCGACTAACATGGCTATGTCTCTGAATTCTACCAGCAGTAAAAGATACAGGAGTATTCTTCATTTTTCATTCTGGCAACCCCCAAAGTGCCAGGTTCAGTCCCCAGCATCTCCAGGTTGGGCTGCCACCAGTGATTCTTCTCCAGAAGTTAAGACAGCCATTGCCAATTAATGTAAATACTGAGCTAGGTGGACCAGAAGTCTGACATGGTGGACCTATTTCAGTCAGCTCTTTATTCAGAACATGAGGGCTAGAACAATTCTTCATTTTGGAGGGAAGGACCATCATTTCAGCAGTAGAGACAACCCCATCTTGAGTCTGTATAGCATTCCCACTGTAGATAGACCATTGGCCTGATCCAGCAGAAGGCATTTTGTTTTGCTGACCTCTCTGCCCCTGCCCAGGACTTGGGAAATCTACGTTTTGAACTAAAACTCTCAGAATCCCACACTTGCTGGGAGAGTCAGAGATCTATAATCCAAAAAGGAACTGTTCTGACTTCTGCTCCTGTTAACATCTATCTCCCAGCTTTGCCTCTGGCTGTAAATCTTCTCTCTCCTCCTTTCATTCCTTACTGTTTCCAAGCAACACCAAAGAAATTCTCCCCACTTCATTGGCTGCCAAAGCGAAACTCCCACACCTGCCAAAGGTGACTTGCGGGGTCATTCTGCCCCTTTTAGGTGTACAATATTAATGAGTTTGATGTCTTGCAGTTAGGAATCCTTTTTCTTCTAAAAAGTTCGGTTCTTTGCAAACTACTCCCTCTTTCCCTTAATGAACAATAGCAAATGATCTATGTTTGTAAGGCTTGGGCATATTGGTTTAGACAAAGTTGTCAGATGGTAGCTTTGTATTAACGGATCAAATAGCTTTCTGAAATGGAGCCATGAGTTCACAGAGAGTTCTCTACAACAGGAAAGGGAAATATTGCTTCTTCTTGGTGTACTGTTTCGTGTTCTTGCTTTCATTCAAACCCTTATCTCTTTGGGACTGAAATTTCATTTTCAGGCACTTGAAGGCTGCCACACCAAGTACAAAATAAACATCCCCAAAGTTTATGTGAAAAGTCAGCCTAACCAGAGCTCGGAAATTTTTTCTTTCTTTCTTTCTTTCTTAGTGACAATTCCCAGAATCCCCCAGCCAGCACACAGTTTTCTTTTGGGGCAATTGATAACTGTCCTGCAATAGAAGAGGTAAAAACAGTGAGAGTGCTCCTAGGTTCAAACCCTGGCATCTCCAAGTAGGCAGATCTTTTGCCTGAAACCCCAGAGAGCTGTTACTAGTCAGAGTCAAACATACAGTACTAAGTTAAATGGACGAAAAGTCTAACTTGATCCTATGGTGGGGGCGGAGGTAGATGGAGAAAAATACTACAACAAAGAGTTAATGGCTTTCATGATTGGATGAGTTGTGAAGGAGATCTGTGGGTTCCACACAGTTGAGTTATGAATAGATGGCTTCTCAAAACTTGTCCACCCGACTTGTGTAGAGAAATTGGGGAGGACACCATTCTTCTCTGAGAAGAGAAGTAGTCGTTATCCAGCAAAGCAAAATCCAAAATCCAGCTTGTGCTGCTTGCTGCCTTTAGTGTGTGTGTGCCTTCAAGTTGCTTGTCAAGTTATGACAAGCCCATGAATTTCGTAGGGTTTGCTTAGAAAAGGAATACTGAGAGGTGACTTTTGCCAGTTCCTTCCTCTAAAATATAGCCTACACTTCCTGGGATGTGTTTGTGGTCTCTCATCGAAGTATTTTATGAAATAACAAAATGAAGCCTTGCTTTCTGAATTTTTTTTTAAAAAAATTTTTAGGGGGGGAATACTTTCAAACCATGGATGGTTTAATCCATGGATGCAGACTCCGTGGATGCAGATGGCTGGCCATATCTATACAGAGCCCTTAGAAATTGCCTATACATACTCTCTTGCTGAACCACTGAAAAAGTCTACCAACGGCTGGCTCTTTGCTTATGTGTACAAAGCTGTGAACTTGCATTGGCTTCATTCACACTTTACGAAGTCATTGAGAAAGTTCAAAGCAGAGACACACATACAGGTGGCCCATGTTTTCCTTCTGCCTGATGCCAGAAGCAAAGACCTTCCTCCTTCCATTGCAGGAGCAGTACAGAATATAAAGTGACTGAGGGGTGTTTCTGTGTCAACTGGCTGGCACAGCTCCATACAAAAGCATTTCTGAAATGCTTGGCTCCATAGAGGCTCCTCAGAATCAGACCTTGCATGCCAAGTGACAAGGCAAATCACCCAAAAAATCACATAGGCCATTTCTTCATCATGCTGAAGTGGCTGATTCTAGAGCATTGTGCAGAGCAGGAGCGTATCTCCAGCTTTACTGCCTGAGGGAGCCACCTCAATCTGCCTTACAGTATAGCTGGTACATATACACACTGAACATATCTATATAGGACTGCAATGACATGCTAGCAATTACTGCAGAGGTTGCTGCTTGCTGCTTTTTCCTTCCCTGCCCCCAGCCATCAACAAAGGTAACTCCTGCTCCACTTGACGCTTCTGCATTGATTACTTTTACTTTCAGCCAATTTCAACACAAATCCCTTTCTGCTTGTGACCTTCTGGGCCTGCCGAGACGCAGGGCCATCTTGACAACTTAATTGAAGCAAGAGGCTGCTTCAAATGCAGGGCTCTTAGATGGTCTCTTCTCCCCCACCCCTTCGGCTGGGCATGTGCCTGGAATCTTCCCTTCCAGGGTCTTGCCAGACAAACAAACAAAAAGAGAGAGCGAGAAGAAACAATTTCTGTGCACCTTCTTGTAGGTGTTCAAGATAAGGATGTATGGAGGGACAAAAAAAATAACCTTTGCGAGGCATTGTGGAATGAGAGAATGAAAGGAGATGAGAAGAATGTAAAATGGCTGCAAGGAAAGATCAGCCTTGACAAATAAATTCCCAGCCACTCTGGCACTTCGCACAATGACAAGATAATTAATGGTACCTTTTAGGACAACGATGATGATGATGATGATGATGATGGGAAGGTCGGAAGCTGCCTTATCTTAAGTCAGAACTTACCCACAGAGGTCAGTCCTGACTTGTGGCAATTGGTCTCAAAGGCCGCAGGCAGCATTCTCTCCAAGCTCTACATAGAGGTCCCTGCTCTGCATATCCTATCCAAGGTCTACAAAAGAGACATCCAGGCTGACCAAAAGACCAGAATGCCCCAGATTTTGTTCCTGTTCTTTCCCGTTTTATTTTGGAAAGCCATACATGTTTGGTTTATCCCAGAATATTTCCTGTCTGCTCCCAATATGATCAAAGGCTTTTTACACCAGCTCCCTGGGTCAGTTTATTTTAACCCAGTATGAAATCAAGAAAAAACAGGATCAAAAATGGGGACTTTTCAATCAGTCTGGATGTGTCCCAAGCCTGACTCTGGATAGCTTCCAAAATCAGTTGAGTTTGATGTGGATGATGATGATGATGATGATGACGACGACGACGACGATGATGATGATGATTTCACAGATGAAAATGGGAACATATGTAGCTGAAAACATCAGAGTGTCATCAAAATTTTGGGGCCAGGCAACAAGCAGACAGAATCTGGTAATGACAAGGAACATAAAAAAACAACTATTTTAGGCACTAGAATTTAAGTACTTAGTTTGATAGCCTGAAAAAAAAGAAAAAAGAAAAGAAGTGTATGAATCTACCCCAACCATCCCACCAGAATAACTGAATACAGACTTTGAACTCATTTTGCAGCAACTGAAGTAAACTGGGGACAAAGAGCAAAAGTGAGAAGTGGAGAGAGAAACTGGGACATTTTAGAAGCAGCTAAAAATGGGACAACAGAAGATTAACTCGGATCATACCTGCCAAACAGGGACAGTGGAAAGTTATGCGATATAGAGAAATATTGGGAAATGTATTATCTTCCCTCCCTCCCAAAAAAAGACCATAAAATAGTTAACCCAGTTTGACTGCTTGCAAATCAGGTTGACAATTTTGCGGAAGCTAGTTTTGCTCAGATCTGATTCCAAGACATTTCCCCTTCAAATTCTGTTGACAATACTGTATATTCCAAACACGACCATCTAGACCATCTCTAACTCCAAGAGCTGGGGCTGGCACATGATTCTGCACTTGGATTAGCTACTGAATAGCAAAGCGAGTGGCTCCCAACTCCACTTTTGCATCTTTCTGACGTTCTGTGACTGACTGTTAGTCCCACACAATCTGTGTATTTTTGGCTGGCTCACAGTGAAAAGCCAACTCTGATGTGTCAAAGGGAAGTGCACAGATGCATGATCTTTTCAGATGCTTGTCACACAAGGGCTTTCCTCCAAAGGTCCTTAGACATGCACATTACCCTGGAGTAGCATTTTGATGGCCCAAACACATCCTCATACATTTTAAAAAAGAAAGATAAAAAGATATATGTCACTGCATCTTCCTTATAAACTCTGCCTTCTGGTATTCTGTGGGTGAAATCTGCCTGGGACTTCAAAACTGGAAGGCTGCTTCCCTGTCATATATTGCATCTTTTTAGGTCCATAGCCAAGCAATGGAACTGCAGTAAATCCTGCAATGCAGATGCTTATTGTGACAGTCATCACAGTCATGCTTCCCCTTCCAGGAGTATCCAAAAATGCAAACAGCTGCATTTGGACATATCAACAAACCAGTTCTGATTGTTTTTAGCTCAGTGAGGAGCAGCCCTTTGATAAAACTGATGGTTTTAATAGCCATCTTACTCTCCAACTGTCCCAATTTGGCAAGGACAAGCTTGAGTAATCCTCTGTTGTTCCACTTTTACAGTTGTTTGTAAAAATAGTTGTTTGTCTAGCTGTTTTTTAAATGTTCCATAAGTCAGAAATGACTTGAAGGTACACAAACACTAGTATTGTACCTAAGTCCATATGGAACAACGAGGTGAAACCGATAGAGATGATGTGATCACCACTGCTAAAGAAAATGACCTGCCATTCTGAGCCCACAACCATGACCTCCAGCCATTACCAACTCACCTAGATAATGCTAAGATGGCTAGACAAAGTCAGTACAAGGGAACTACTCCATATGCATGCTAAAGTCTAGGAAAAAGAGCTGGCAGTCTCCACTGTCTTCTGCATAGATGCTGCCTGTGGTTGTTTCCCATTGTTAGAAACAGCAGACCAAATAAATTATTAGATTGACCTGGCATAGTCTGCGCTTATGAGGGGCACAAAACATCAGCCAGAGCATTCAGTGCCTTCCTTTTTCTATGTGCATGAAACATCTTGTGTTGCTAAGCCACTGAACACTGCAGGTCAAAGCAGGACAAGCAAACACAAGCTCTTTTGCATTTCCCCCCCTTGCCAAGTACTTGTGCACATGTGTTGTGCTTATTCTTAAGAACAAGTGCTTTTGGATGGAGGAGGAAATTAATATGCAAGCAAATGTACAGGTTCTTAAGTTAATCCTCATCATGTACCGGCAGATTCTTCTTTTCACTCACTGGCACAGCTGCCAAAAGGACCCATTTTGAGAAAGCTAACTCATGTGATGGTTACAATAATGAGTAAAGCTGGGTGGCTGTTTTTATAATAGCATTCAGTTACGCTTGAAAGTCTGGGGAGGGGGTAATCGCATGCCGTTGCACAGAAATATATTTAAGTGTTGTTAAACTGATTTAACAAAGCTGGAAGGCAGAAGGACAAGTCTCTTTGATATTAAAGTAGCTTTAGGCCCCATTCCCACTGGCCTATAACGCAGATCAGGACATGAATCATGGGTGCATAGTTTCCATTAGAGCGTGCATTCGACCCGCACTGCTCCAATATCGTTCCCATTGGGATTCGAATCTGAATCGAATTATCCTGAAAAATCTGAATTTTAGGTCGATAAACCGGTTTAAAAAAATAGTGGCTTTTTAGCGAATTTTCCTGTGCCTCCGGAGTCTGATTCGGGGCAAATGAATGGAAATGAAAGAGTGTCTGATTCGGGAACCTGGAGATGAGAGGAGCAGCGCTCAAGGGGCTGGCCAGGGGGTGTCACCCTCTTCGTTCTCTTTCTGCATGGCTGGTGCCATTTTCTTCCATTCGCATAGCCTTTACCCCAGTTGATTGGGAAGCAGGGGAAGGTGATCGCGCTACATTGAGCTCCAAACGCAGTAAACACATTACTCCCCCTGCAACCTCCCCTCTGCTCCGCATTCATAGACGGATGTGTGAGGAGACCCATTGAACACCATTTTTAACTATTTTTCTTTTTTCTTTATTTCTTTTTTTGCCTCTGCCTGAGCAGCAGATGGGCTTTGCAATACGTGCCTGCTTGATCGCCCCCCCAGACAGCCCAGGGAGCAATGGGGGAGGCAAAGGGATTTGGGGTGATTAGAGGCTCCTCTTCTCTCTTTCCCAAAAGGAATCTGGGGAGACACAGAAGAGCCTGGATGCCCAGGGATTTGAGGGGGGATAGAGGCTTCTCCTCTCTCTTTCCCAAAGGGAATCTGGGGAGACACAGATGAGCCTTGGAAGCAGCCGCTATTCATTGGCTGCCCCCCAAAAAACAATAACAAACAAACAGAAATGGGAACGGGGAGCAAAAAAAACCGTGTCAAAGTGTTTCGAATCAGGTGATGACACTTGTGACATCTGAAGCCTATGCGCTTGATTGACAGCTTGCAGACACAAATGGGAATGGGGAACAAATTACTCCACTTTAAAATACAGCGATTTAAAATAAATGGGAACGAAAACAGGGTCTAAATAAATCAAGGTAATTTGCCCCCTTTCGTAATGGAAACAATGGAAAAAATTCAAATTAGACTCAGAAAATAATCCAAGTCAGAATCGCGCCAATATAAGCCGTTTTATCTGCCAAGTGGGAATGGGGCCTTATTAGCAGTCTTTACTGCTGTTTGAAATGGGTGGTTTCTTTGTTTTATCAATTTGCATTAAAATCCTTTCTGCCAATCATTCTTTTGCTCATTCCGTGCAAAGAGAAAAGGGCTGGGTAGAATCTGGCCCCCAGTTTGAATTTCACTCCATTATGCTACTTGGTTTTGGACAAGATACTACTCCTGTGATATTGCTTACGCTACAAAAGCATGCTGCATGTTGCCACATCAGAATGCCAGAGGATAAGTATGGGTAGTGGTTTGAGACCAGAGTTCAAATCTTCACTCAGCCATGAAACCCACTAGGTGATCTTGGGCAAGTCACATGCTCTCAGCCTCAGAGGAAGGCAATGGCAAACCTCCTCTGAACAAATCATGCCACGAAAACTCCATGACAGCTTCGCTTTAGGATTGCCATAAGTCAGAAACTACTTGAAGGCACACAACAACGTTTCACTAAGAGTGTGTAGGAAGACACAGGCTGTTTCCACAGTTTAGAATTAATGCATTGTGGCACTACTTCAACTGCCTATGGAATTCTGGGTTTTGTAGTTTGCACCAGAGCTCTCTGAAACAGAAGGCTAAATCACTCACAAAACTGCAAATCCCAGGAATCCATAGCATTGGGCCATGAAGGCTTTAACTGTATCACAGAAGCCATCTTCACCTTCATCATTATTGTTGTTGCCATCTTGCATTTTGCAGTCTGTATCTTGCAGAACAGACATCTCCTATTTGCAGTTCTCTAAACTAAGGGTTGAATCTTTGGTGATTTTGTTCTTTGGGGCATGAATAATGGATTTCAACGATTTTCTCCTAACTGTGCAGTTCATGGGGGGTTTTGCATAGTTTTCTCAAAATTTTTTACTCCAGGACGAATTTGAAAAATTTGTCCCAACGCCTTGATTTTGTGCAAAAATGTTTTTATACAGAAATCATTGCATTTTTTATTTAAAAATCTATGTATTGAACAGAAAATATTAGTTTGTTGCAACAGGCAACATTTTCTGCACAAAAACATTTTTTGCACAAAAAAATGATTCTTTTGTTTAAGTGAATTTTTCACTCCCAAAATTGCCAAGGTGACAAAAATCTTGCAACAGAGCTTCAGATATATAGTGATGCCTATTCTCCCCAATGATGCAAAAAACTGCAAGTTTTATTTAGATCTCTAAAATCTATTGAGCAGAAAGACCATCTGTTTTAACTGAATCCCATTTCCAGACCTTAGACTATAAAGTTTGTTCTTGGATTGCAAGGGCACCCTCTAGTGCTAAATATCTATATTTACATTATACACTCAGACGATCTTGTTCAGCAGACTAAAAGTAATAATTCTAATTTTCATGATTATGATGGCAAAAACAGTAACAATTAAAAATGCACTTAGTACAATACAAAGAAAATAAATTAAAGATAGGTCTCTGCTCCCAGAAGCTTACAGCATAATCCAGAGCGGAGGGCAGGGACAAATGTCATGGAAGGAATGGGATTTATTTCAGAGTAAATATAATAAGAACTGCGCTGTTAATTTCAGTCGGGAATAAAAACATAGGGATTTACTCGGGGTGCATCTAAACTGTGGAAATAATGCAGTTTGACAGCACATTAATGACCATGGCTCCATCCTACATAATCCCCGGATTTGTAATTTTGTGAGACACCAGCATTCTTTGGCAGAGAAGGCTAAAGATCTTGCAAAACTACAGATCCCAGGATTCCATAGGATAGAGTGACAACACTTAAAGTGGTGTCAAACAGCATTATTTCCCCAGTATAGATGCACCCTCAGTGCAAACTGAGGGGAAAGAAGACTTATCCTCTCTCACCCCAACCAAACCCACAAAATAACATCGAACCGTGGAGGTTAAATTGGCATCAAAGTGCTATAGTGCTGTGCAGAAATACTCCTAAGTGGGCAACAGGAGCCTTCAGATGTTTTTGGACTGTAACTCCCATTAGCCATAACTAATGGGCAGCGATGACTGGAACTGGGATTCAAAAATATGTAGAGGTTCAAATGTTGCCCATCATGCATTAAATGGAGGAAAGTGGCAAACAGGGAGAGCAAGCAACAAACGCAGCCCTCGGTCCAACAAGAATTATATGGGAAGGTCAATAGGTACCTGGAAGGCATCGTTCCAGGCGGAGAGCTAAAATCTGGCTGCTTTCATTTGATATTAGCTAAGCTGAAATTTCCCGGGAGATTATTATATTTCTTCTCCCTAGTGAAGGATCTCAAAGACACAGAGAATATTCAATGAATATTTCCATCCCAAACACACCACCGCAAAATTGGATAGAAACCATTAGGGAGTTATTTTTTGCTCCCTAATGTTTAATTGAGGTTGTTATGGCTGAGTGGGGGCATATGTGGGGATGTCTTATTGTGAGGGTGTGAATATCATATTGTGGGTTCGATGGGGGAGTGCAAGCTGGTAAAGAAGTTGCATAATATATACACTGAGCCCTTGTTATCTGCTGGCATTTAGTTCCAGGACCCCTGTAGATAACAAAATCCATGGATGCTCAAGTCCCATTAAATACAATGGCATAGTAAGATGGTGTCCCTTATATAAAATGGGAAATCAAGGTTTGCTATTTGGAATTTATACTTTTTTGGAATATTTTCAAGCTGTGGATGCTTGAATCCATGGATAAAAAAATCTGTGGATAAGGAGGACCAACTGTATGGGGTTTTTTTGTGTGTATGTGTGTCGTTTTTCCATTTTCTTATGCCTTCATAGAACTGTGTTCTGTGTATTATGTGTCTATCCTTTTTATAAAATTTATGAATGAAGATATAATACTTAAAAATAATAATTTGCAGCAAATGGACCAAGGGAGAATGGGGAAGAGAAAGAATCTGGGGCACTTTAAAAGCGGTTGAAAAAATCGGATGGTAGAGGATTACTTGGGGCTGCCATATGGGGACAGTGGGAGGGAGTGCTGCTGCACAGGCGGCAGCACCTTAAAAGTGCAAAAATGCAATCCAGCTTTCAGATGTCATTCTAGCCGGTCAGTAGGGACGTTGCGATCTTATCAGCGGGGAATTTGCAACAAACAGGTCTGATTGACAGAGTGGAAGGAGAAAGCTTGAGAAGAGACTTTTGCTTGGAACCGGGAGGCTTTCATGTACCAAGGTGACCCTACTTTAAAGTGGAGAATTAATGATGTTCCAACGTTCTTGTTCAGCCCTCCTTCCCTTTTGTCACTTGAAATATCCTATTAAATGTTAATTCATGAGGAATACAGCAACTGTGTTCTCATTTCCCCTCTAACACCATCTTTAAACTCTCTGGCTTAACTTGTGATGGCCAAAAGGGACATTGATCTGAAACAAAGATACCCTAGACATTCAGTAGGCCTTTGATGTTTAATTAGATAAATGGAGGGAGATGCTGTAAAAAAGTAATTAAAAAAACACAACAGAATGCTTCTGAGTTCTTTCTAAAATACACCATGCAATTAAACTGCATCTGACACCTATCTGGATACCCCTCATCCAAGAGTCAGGGCAGTGAAACTTTGTGAAAGCCATGCTTGCTGATTTTAGAACTGGATTAGACCAGGGTTCAGTTCCCAACTCAGCCATGAAACTCTCTGGATGACCTTGGGAAAGTCACACTCTCTCAGCCTAAGGGGAAGGCAATGGCTAACATTCTCTGAACAAAGCATGCCAAGAAAACCCCATGATCGGGTCACCTTTGGGTCCAGAACAACCTGAAGGCATACAACAACAGCAAACCATCACTACTGGATGCAAAACAGAGCTTGGCCATTTGTGGTGAGGGATTTGGGGAGATACAGCCCCCCAAAATATTTATTTTCAGCCTGCTGAATAGGCTGCTTCCTGCAGGAAATCTTCTTCCTCGTGTTTGAAAGATAAGGGAAAGTCTACATGGGCCAAATGAACCAGTTTCTCCACGCTGTTATGGCGCCTGTCTTCACAACACAGGGCCAAAGTCCTGATTCAAATGTGGATTCTCATCATGATGTGTCACCAGTTCTACACCAAATCCAGCCCATAACTCACTTCAACTGGATTAAAAAGATTTACTTTAGTTATTGAGTTTCCAGGAAAATCTGGAGCACTCCACAGTGACACCAGGTGCCTTTGACACATGTCATGCTACCATCACTGGCATGACTTGCTACCTCTGAGGTCACAACAAGATGCTCAGCCACGTAGTCAATGCTGGGTTTCCTGTTTTCAACCTCTGAGGGTGTGATATAGGCACTGCCACTTAAAACTGGTTCCATACCACATTCAGTTCCAGCCTCTTCTAACCTTGAAATCCCACACTCCAAGCCATATGCTCTTCCACAGCACACATACCTTACAAACACAACCCAAATATAGGCCAATAGCCAAGTATCATAATGCAGAGGGAGTATTTTCCATACATTTGAAAACACAACCTAAACTATGTGTATTCAGAAGCACATGCATTTGAAACCAGCAACAGTAAGTAAAAAACGGTTAAGATCAGTCTGTTTGTCCTTTTCCCCCAGCTGTAAATTCAGCACTTAATAGCAATTTGAGCTCCACAAACATTGTTTGCTTAATGTACGGAAAGTGCGATTCCTGATTTTAACTTCATTATTTTATTGGATTTCTGCTTTGTTTTGTTTTGTTATTTCTTCTAACCGTATGAGCCTCTTCAGGATATTTACTCAGCATTTGTAGAAATTAGATGTCTCTCTGGAGTATTTTCATTTCCTCCAATTTATTATTTTTTAAAAGGAAACCTTGCTGGGTCAGTGAATAGGAAACACATTGCCTCAGCTGTTCAACTAGTGCTTACCGCCCAGCATGCTGTGCCACATAAAGGGCAGATGCTGTCAATTTTGATTGACCAAAGCACTTTTCCGCCTTC
The DNA here is from genome assembly GCF_019175285.1 of Sceloporus undulatus. NCBI lineage: Eukaryota > Metazoa > Chordata > Lepidosauria > Squamata > Phrynosomatidae > Sceloporus > Sceloporus undulatus. Next base: position 36,771,237 of record NC_056528.1, on the reverse strand, counting down.
TTTCTCACATTGCTGTAAGTGTCTTTTTCCATTAAAGTCAAAGAGGAGCTACACACAGAGACAGACACACAGGCATGCACAAAACAGAAGCATGCTAAAAACTGAAGTCTATTACATGGCACAATACTATGTGTGTTTACTCAGAAGTACTGTTATGAGAGCCGACATGGTGTAGTGGTTTGAATGTTGAACCAGGGCTCTGGCAACTAGGGTTCAGATCCCCGCGCAACCATGGGAACTCTTTCAGTCTACAGTGGCCCCTTTTTATATGCTGGGGTTTGGTTCCAAGATCCCCCGTGGATAACAAAATCCTTGGATGCTCAAGTCCCATTAAATATAATGACATAGCAAAATGGTGTCCCTTATAAAAAAATGGAAAATCAAGGTTTGATCTTTGAAATTTATACTTTTTTTTAACATTTTCATACATGCTTGAATCCATGTATAAGAAGGGTTGACTGTACTTGGAAAAGTCAAACTCTTGCTGCCGTGTAGAAGGGAATGGGAAACCCCTCTGACCAACCATGCTGACAAATCCCTGTGATAGATTCACTTTAGGATTACCATAAATCAGAAACATCTTCAAGATGCACAACAAATGAATTGTCACTATGTTCAATATGACTTTCTCCCAGGAGTAGAATATTCTGGGCTACCACTGGAGGATCTGAGCCCAAATTCCCCCAGCTACCTGTGTAACAACAGGTAGTTGCCTTCCCATGTGATCCCCATTTGTCAACTAACACCACCACTAAGATCACAATGAGACACCCGGCCTTGTTATCAATGCTGGGCAATGCTGGGCAACTTGTTCTGACCTCAGAGCAACTTATACCTGCAGCAGCAGCACCAGGCAGCTTACGGGGACCACGTTGGAAGGCAGTTGCCCATCATCTCTGCAGAAAAAGATGAAAACCCAGAGAAAATATAAGATTTTAAAATTTGGGTTAAGGAGAGGAAACCTCAAACTGGAGGAAATGCTGTATCATGTGCAAAGAATCTCATGAATGTTCTGTTTTCCCCAGCCAGGTCTTTCAAGTACCATTATACCTTTTTCCCCACTGAGGATGTAACTGTTAACACTTGAGAAGCAAAAGGTGTACTTTCCCTTTCTCCTCCTACAAAAAACCATCTGCCTAACTTCCCTGTGTTGTGTTTCTTCCCAGGTCAGCCACTGACTGTTGCCTGCAAAGCCTTCTTTGGATTTAGTGGCGAGTCAGGTCCCATGATCTACTGGACACGAGGAGAGAGATTTATTGAAGAACTTGAAAACCACATTAAAGAAGGCGAAATCAGGTATGGATGATGAGGGTGGAAGAGACTCTTATTCTCCCCTTTCTGTAGTCTGAGAGGAACTGATGTCTTCAAATGGTACACTTAACAGGCTGTTTATGCTGAACAGAGAATTGTTTCCTTGTCTAGAAGGTAGTTGACAGATGGTTTGCTTCTGGCATCAGAGTGGGCTATATTTCCTTTTTAAGAAGAAAGTAGATATACCATGGCTGCTCATGTCCTGAAAAGAGGTTCCCAGTGCCCTTTGGCTCTCATCAATACAATTCTTTCACTGGCTTTGGGTACTTGTTTAGCATTCAGATGTAAAGATAATGCCTGGTGCAGTTGTCTTGTGCCAGGACAAAGAGAACTGATTTGATCTTCTGGTAGCAAATGGGTCTGAAAGATGGATTGTCCTCTTCCAAGAGAAATTGAATCCCTGAATTAAGCCTGTAATTTAAGCATAATATGCACCCGGGGTGTAGCCCAGTTCACACCAACTTCTCTCTTCTGTTTTCCACATCTAATGATGCCCTAGCTGAGCGATGCCTTGTTTTATTGACACCGTTCTGATCCCTTTGGGGGGTCTTACCTCTCATTTGCCAATGTTCAGATAGGATCCAACCAGAGCCTTATTCTCACTAGCCCATTTGCTCTAGATAGAACTGGGCAGATCTGGTTGCCCCCATACCGAATCAGCCCAGTTACAAGTGCCCACTACCTTTCCTATCAAGTTCACATTTGCAGTACTGCTTTAAAATGGAGTCTCCTTTGTTGTCAATCAAATTCACTTCTGCTTTCATCAAAGATGACATATCCTACAGCCATTGGCCAACCGAATGGGTGCTTTCCCCCCTTCTTTAAAAAAAAAATCTGGTGGCAGTGTGCGCATAGTCTGTCAACTTGTCAAATTTAAAAACCTTCAGGTGTGTGTGTGTGTGTGTTGTGACTGTAAAATGGTCATTACAGATTATGGCAACCCTAAAACGACCCCATCCTGGGGTTTTCTTGGCAAGATTGGTTCTGAGGAGATTTGCCATTGCCTTTACCCTGAGGCTGAGAGAGTGTGACTCTCCCAAAGTCAGGGGTTTCTGCAGCCCTCCCTCTGAATGCTAGCCTCTAGCTTCCCTTTTCTGCCAGCTCAGCATTTCCTCCTCTTTGGAACCTCTTCTCTTCCCTTCCAGCCCAATGCCCCCTCCAAAGCCCTTGCCCCCCCCCCCCCCCCCGGATGCCATCCTCTTCCCTTCCCTTCGCATAATCTGTCACAATAATAATAATAATAATAATAATAATAATAACAACAACAACAACAAATGTCACTTGCAGGGGAGGCCACCTGAATGCCATCTCTGCATCTGCTCTCCCTCCAGTTGCCACCCCAGAATGCCATCTCTCCTTACATACACACATGTAGCACAAGCATTCACACACTGTATTACGTGGCCAAATTGAAAGGGAAACATTTATAACATTTGCATTGTAGCATTTGCATATTCTGTCATACACACAATTTAAAAAAATGCCGCTTGCAAAGCGACTGGTGTGAGAGGGAAGGCATGTTCTGCCTCCTGCCCTCCCTCTGACCTAAATCCCTCCCCTGAACTTGACCCGATCATGACTGGGGCCAAGTTCACATTTGCCAGCAGCAGGGAAGAAACGGGTTTTCCGAAAAGACACGGGAAATAATCCACTTTCGGAAAAACCACTCCAAAGGGGATTTGCCCTGGATTGGGTGTGCAAGACCCTAATTCTGATGTGTTTAAACCGGTGCCAATGAGAACTTCCGATTTTTAATCTGGGTTACAATTTGGTACAAAAGGTAGTCTGAATGGCCCCCAGGATTGCCAGAGTGAAAACTGAAGGGGGCTCCTGTATCTTTAATGGTTGGGTAGAAGAGGAAATTTCAGAAAGTGTTGCTTATCATGGAACCAGATAACAAGCCACACCTGCTGAAATGCTCGCAAGGTGTTCTGGTTTCAGTGCTGGACTATGACTCTAGAGATCAGGATTTGATTCCCTGCTCAAGCAAAAATAAAACAAAACAAAACAGGGTAAATTTTTGTGGGTTTTTCGGGCTATGTGGCCATGTTCTAGAAGAGTTTATTCCTGACATTTTGCCAGCATCTGTGGAATAAACTCTTCTAGAATGTATTGCTTGTCATGGAACCAGATAACAAGCCACAAGAAGATGCTGACCCCCATCGTCTGCTGTCTAAGATAGTTGCCTCACTATTCCTAATGGTAAGCAGTGGTGTCACTAGTTAGATTCGGTCCACACCAGGTGACATCTCAAAAGGAGGGTGACACTGGTCAGGCTCTCCTTCTGCTGTGGTGGATGGACAAGGGCAGGACAGGCCACTGCCATTGCCCTCCACAGCAGCCCCCAACACCAGGTGTCACCAAGCTTGGTGACACCACTGATCGTAGGGTCAGCTTTGACCTAAAATGAACAGACATCACTGGAAGCTTTTCCACCTCAGGCTTTGAAATCTTGCTATTTGCCTCAGCCCTGAGTCCCCCTGAACTGCTACAGAAAGGAATGGCAGATTGAGGGGGTGGGAGTGTGGAAGAAGGAAGAATGAAACATTCTTTACCAGGTGGATTTTTAAGAGCTATAATAAAAACATTGTGTAAATTGAACTGGCCCACTTAAAACAAGAAATAATAGTCTTTAAGTCAGCCTGGAGGGCTGTGAATTGTGCCTGATTGGGAACGGAACCTGAAACGAATTTTAATGCCATTGCTTTGCCATGCTGGAGGAAAATGTGCCGCTTTGGATTTCATAATATATAAATCATGCTATCAGTTGCTAATTTTTTCCCCATTCTTTGGCCAAGTCCATATAAACAGTGCACAAATCTCTCAAGAGGACTTGCTTGGAAGACTCTATTAAAGTGTCCATGTTGCACCCGACCCTAGTCTACGCACGATCTTGCCTATTTATTATCTGTTAAGATAAGAAAAAAATGTAGTCCATATTAGAAGTATGGAGGGTGAGAATGGAGAAATTTTAAATTAAACCCTTATTTTCTCCTCCCTCATTAATTTATCTCTGCACTTTCACCCACACAAGTTAATTAGGAGATCTTGAAGCCACTGTCAACATGAAGAATTATAAGCAAAGAAATAAAGCAAAATAAAAATAAACATTGATCGCTACTGTGAGATTGCACATTCACTACTGAGAAGAGGCAGGACCTCCATTTGAAAAAATTTGGTTACAAGAAGAGTATCTGCAACCAAAGCATACTTCAGATCTTCAGCTAAAGCACAGGACAGGGAATTAACATTTTGAAGGATCTTAATATAAACTAAGGGTGCATCTAAACTGTAGAAATGATGCAGCTTGACACCACTTTAACTGCCATGGCTCCATTCTATGGAATCTGGGATTTGTAGTTTGGTGAGGCACCAGCACTTTTTGGCCAAGAAGACTAAAGACCTTGTAAAACTACAAATCCCAGGATTCTGTAGGATGGAGCTACAGCTCTTAAAATAGTGTCCAGCTGCATTATTTCTACAGCGTAGATGCACCAATTTGAAGCTGAAATTTAGTGTGCCAGTACACAAGTATGGAACATAGTAAGGCATATTTCTTAAATGCACAACAAGTAAATGTGTGGCTGTCACATACATGTAAACTCTAACTAAGTGGTGTCACTAACTGTCACTGAACAGGGATCATCAGCTTAAAGTTCCTATTGCATATCTTCCAACATTTCATGGAAGAGAACCAGGACATTTATGGCCAAGGAACATCATGGACAAGGAGGAAAAAGTTATTAATGAGGAAGTAAACATGAGCTAGGAGAAGATGTGGCAGCAGTTTGCTTTTGCTTAGTCTCCTGGGAAAGGCAAGAGTCTGCCTTCTCCTATTCTTCGCCATTGGTGAATGCGAATTAGTTTTGCGTTTTGAACTCAGTTTGCACCAGTTAAAGTAAACTGAGGCAGTATCCAGACCGGCGCAAAGTGCCAGCCTCAATATGTGCTAGGGTTGCCTTGGGCCATCCTTTCCAGATGCCCTGCAACCCTAGCACATAACCGTGGGGTTGTAATGGCGGCGCCCTGTCTACATCACGGTTGCGCCGCAGCCAAACAACACAACACAGACGTGACATCCTGGCGCTGCTGTAGGGTGCTTGTGGGGTCCTTTCGGCGGCACCAGAAGGAGTTCCGTTTTGGAGCTCCTTCCGCCACGTGTATCGCTGGCACAGTCTTTAAACGGCCGCGCCAGCAATACAGAGAGAAAGTGGTGGGTCGGAGCCTCCAGGGCTGCCGCTGTGGCAGCTGAGCCCCGATCCGTTGGGGAAAGGGGCAGTCTGTATCCCACCTGAGTAAGGTCAAAGGAGGAAGGTGGGAGGAGGAGAGAAAAACTGGGATATTTTAAAAGCAGCTGAAAAGTAGGACAACAGAGGATTAATTGAGACTATCGCTGCCAAATCAGGACAGTTGGAAGATATGCAGTTGCACAATCACTTCTGCACAATCACTTGTCCAGCCTTGTGGAACTGTGTGAATGTATATTTCCACAACACACATGCTGAACAGGATCTTGACCTATATTATGGCCTACCTGGTTTGTAAGAACACCATTTAGATTGTTATTTTTGCTTTGGGCCCTGAAAAGCCTTGGTGTTGCAGGAGACCATCCATCTTTCAGATCCTATTGCTACCGGAAGAGCAAATCAGCTCCCTGTGTGTCATGGCATAGGGTAACTGCACCCAGCATTATCTGATAAAAAGGTACCTAAAGCCAATGAAAGAATTACATTGATGTGAACCAAAGGGAACTGGTGACCTCTTTTCAGCCATGTACGAATAGCCACTGTATGTGTAGTTTCTTCTGGAAAGAAAACCCACTCAGATGACCATCTGGCAATTACCTTCTAATAAGGACACAATTTTCTCTTCATAGCTGTTGCCACTGTGTAAAGTTGTCCATCTGAACATGTCCATGTTGTGAACAAGCCCCCAAACTGCTAGGCATGGCTGAACTGATACAAAGTTTAATTTGCAGCTGTACAATCTTTTGAGGTGCCAGTCTAATACTCTCTTTGCTTCTTCTTCCCCTGGGATTTTGCAATGGAAGAAGCAAGACAATTTTGCAGGACTGTTCTGTTAATATCTGCTGTAACACTTTTAACTTCCCTTCTAACACCATACCACATCTGGTGCTGAAAAATGTCCACATGGAATTTGATGTCCTAAAGATCATTCCCAGGTTCACTGGCAAGTATGCATATTCAGCAACCTAGGCTGCATCTTCACTGCAGAAATAATGCAGTTTGACACCTCTTTAATTGGCTCAGTGCTATGAAATCTTTGGATTTTAGTTTGTAATAACGCTAGAGCTCTCCGGCAGAGAAGGCTACATATCTCACAAAAGAACAAATCTCAGAATTTCATAGTATTGAGCCATGGCAGCTAAAGTGATGTTCAACTGCATTATTTCTGCAGGCAGATATAGCCCTATTTTTTAAATGCCACACACACATCATATTTGGATAGAATTTAGGGAGAGCTTAGAAAGTTATTTTTAAGAAAACTAAATATAATGATTTGTTAAAGCTATCCATTACTGAGTAGTAGTAGTAGTAGTAGTAGTGTAATGCTCTGGGATGCAAAATATTTACTCCTCAGTTATATGACTTAATAATGTGGCTTCTTGCACATCACCAAAAAAGAAAATAAAGGATTTGCATAGAGTTGGTGTGCTAATTTATATGCGAAGATTCAAGACTTTTAAGTCAGATCTAGAGAAGGCTTTCCTCTGTGATAGAGAACTGGTCTCTGTAAAAGAGGACTCGTTGCATTTGTATGGCTTTAGCATGTAGCATGTCATTATATCACCTTTTCTTAAATTCTGAAAGAAGGCACAATATAATTGAAACATAGAATGCTGCCTTATATACTGCCAGACTATTTTGTACATCTAACACAGTTTTATTTATCTACTCAGGATACTTTAGCCCATATTAAGAGGTACTTCTTCAAGTGACCTAATCACCTATATGTCTTGAGTTTAAGAGTGCTGTGTTTCATGGCTGGCCATTGCAGAGGGAATATGCATTCACCTTAATATCTGGTTTGACCCCCTGATTCTAAAGTCTTAGCAGAGAAGGGCCTTTCCCATCAGCACTACAACTTGGTATCCTTTTTTTTTTTTTAAGCAGAGATGTTAGCAATTGAATCAAGAGGCTTCTGCATACAAAACCTGGTGCTCTGTCGTTGAACTATCCCCGCTCCAAATTCCTTGCTTACTTTTTTGCCCGCTGTGAGATTTTCTGCAGTTTCCTTACAGAGTAATCCATGCAGTCTGAGAAACAGAGAGAGGGGGACTTTGAAAAGATTCCATCTGTCTTCAGTTTCAATGCCAATTTAAACTCAACAAACCCTCAGCTTTTGTTCTTTCCTTTAGGCTGCTCAAAGAGCATCTTGGAGAAAAAATCGTGGAGCTAACTTTAATCTTTGACGTGGTGAAGGAGCCAGATCTGGCCAATTATACGTGCCACGTAGAAAACAGAAATGGTCGGAAACATGCAAGCATCATTCTGCGTAAAAAAGGTACTTCTTATTCACTTCCATCTTTGCTTTGGTAAAACATAGGGATTTTGATTCAATAAACCTTGTGGTTTTCTTTTCACAGTACATATAAATTAATATCCCTAATTATTTGTTCCAGAGTTGTATTGGCTGAGATATACACATACATCAAGCTTTTCTCCCACTGCAGAAATGATCCAGTTTGACACCACTAACTGCCTTAACTCAATGTCATGGGATTCTGGGAATTGTAGTTTTGTGAGACATTTAGCCTTCTATGTCAGAGATCTTTGGTGCCACAATAAACTACAATTCCCAGAATTCCATAGCAGTGAGCTATGGAAGTTATAATGATATCAAACTGGTATAGTTACGCAGTGTGAATGCAGCCCCTGTCTTCCTAATTTCATCTTCTGAATAACTTCAGTAACTGCCCCTTTCGAAGTCAGCTTTCCCTGTTCTTGGCTCTTTGGCCTATCTCCCATGACCACTGAGTACTGGCCCTCCTGCCTGGGGTTGATGGCACTTATAGTCAAAAATGTCAGAAGGGTCCCATGTTAATGAACACTTAAATCCTGTTTATCCCAATTTCTCCTCTGTCTTATCTGACTCCCACTAATCTCCAACATCATCCCAGAAGAATTTCCCAGGGATGGGCAACCAGTGGCCATCTAGATGCGCAGTTGGTGGCCATCTAGATATTGTCAGACTGCATAATAATCAATGTAAACTGATGGGAGTTGCAATATAGCAACACCTGGTAGAATGCATACTGCCCACCCCTGTTCTAATACAAATGATCAAGAAACCTCCATATCTGTATATCTGGTAAGCATCCTCCTGGACAACAAGCAGGGTATGGCATCCCTGTGCATTACAAAGGAGCATGAAACATAGCAGCAACAGGTTGGAGACATATAAGGATGCACGGCCCACAAAAGTCATAAAAACTCCTTAGAATTGCCATCACCATGATCAAGGTTAGCAGTGCTCCCACTGAAATGGATCAAGTGTGCTACATGTCTGTCAGAGGTTTAAAAAGATATGTTTTGGGCTACCACTTCCAATGGCCATGATGACTGGAGGAGGCTAGAAGTTATGATCCATAAAAGTAACTTTCCCTGCTCTTCCTGGCCTATGCCATTGTCTGCCTGGTATTTTCGTCTGATACCTGTTTGCAGAAAAAGTCCACTAAAGTATACTGCTTCTTTTCCTTTGGATCATACAATTTCCTCTTAAACTTCAGGCTCATGCCAAAATGCTTCCCATTATTTCTTATTTACATGCAGTGTTTCTTAGTACTTTCTTACTACTTTCACAAAAGAGCATGAAATTTGTAATGGTTTAGAACATGGAAGCACCAGTTCATAGCTGTGCATGCACAGTTGGAGCGGGGCTAGATAGACATCTTTGGTAACTATCATGCAGAACAACTCAGCCAAGATGACACTTGGTCAATACATGTTTTTAAGAAAGAAAGAAAGAAAGAAAGAAAGAAAAGAAAGAAATCATGACAACTTTCAAATTCAGTGGGAGCACTAGTTGAGATACAGACATCCTTCAGAAAGGCCTACAGACCTGATCCAGCCAAGGATAATATGTAAGTGCTCTGTTCCATCCTTAATTTTCTCCAGACTCTGAACATTTCTGAGTTCCCCTGCCAAAGCAATTCCAGTCCTCCGATTATCACTCCATGGGCTGGGGCCTGAGCAAACATGTACCTACAGACCTGGCTCCCAAAAGATTTGCCATCATAATAAGCTGAACCATCAGATGCAATGTCCGCACTGCACCCCATGGTGTGTCTTCCACTCAACAACTTCCACAGGCTTTTGCTATTTTTAATATATATATATATATATATATTACACACACACTATATAATATGGTCTGATCAATTTATAAAAATGTTTTCCACCCGTTGCCAACTTCCAAGATTGCCTGAACATGCTTCTTTGCCAGGGTCATGCTGAGAGCTGCTTCTCCTGTTGTTGCCTATCTGGCAGCAGCTAAATAAGAAGGAAATTGATTGAGACTTCAATATGGAGAAAGAGAAAACAGTCTGAAGGGCTAAGTTCATGACACGTTACATGCTAACAGACATAACTAAACCCCAAAGTCTTTTTTGAATTTAAACTCGGCATCATGGGAGGTGAACTTAGAACAAAGAAGCAGTGATTTGGTGGGAAGGAATGCATAATTCTTCCCCCTAACCACTCTTTTTCCAAATCCTTCTGTTCCCCAGTGGATTTTCCCCTTTTTGGTGCAAGGATCCTAAAGTGTATTTGCTCCAAGATATCTGCAATATGCATTTAGCCCCTTAAGGATAATGTGAAAGGAAGAAAAAGTGAAAGGGGAAAAAGATAACTACACTTTTAAACTGAACATCTTGCAAGAGGGATAACATGTCTTTCATTTCAAGAGTACAGCCTGATTTGCTCCTGTAGCTCCTGACAAGTTACACTTTGCAGATTAAAAAAAATAAGACATCAGTGTCAGCTTAGCACTTGTGTTTGAGAATGTCTACTTCATGCAAGACAGGAGCAAAGCGTATTTGGGGACTTGATATTCAAAGCAGGGACATTGCTCTTGCATTCTAATCATTTGATGTTCAACTCAATGCTTATCGTCTTCTCTGAAATACGGAAACCACCTGAGTGTTCCAAATAATACATTGCCAGTGGAAAGTCTGCTGTCAAAGAAGGGAAGTTACTTCAAATCAACATGTCAGTTTCTTTTCTTTTCATTGTTAAAAAAATATTTTCAATATAAATTTTTAACACAAGCAATCGAATTTACAAGCAAAATAAATATAGAATGAGAATATAAACAGACAGAAAAGGAAGGGAGAAAGAAAGAAAGAAAGAAAGAAAGAAAGAAAGAAAGAAAGAAGACACAGTAAGACCTGCTAAACTCTGAGCTACAGACATTGGAACTGCATTCTGTAGCCACCTTCTCACTTCACCCATCTTTACATTACTCTGCACCACCAAACATATAGCTAACAAGGTTTGAAGATGCTTCATAATTTTTTCCTCCCACTCTGACAGCTATCAAGATTGGTCCCTGCTAAAGCTATTTACTAACCTGGCCGGGGAGAGTGACACAGATGACAAAGAAGTGACTGGTCTCAGCTGCAAGAGGGAAAGAACCTTCTTTCTCTTCCCCTTGTAGCTGGAGCTAGCTGCTTTTTCATTATTTGAGTTCCTTCTCCTTTTTCCTCTCCCTCCAAGGTAAACAGTAGCAACAGCAGCCTCCCTTGACAGATGTGGGAGAAGGTTTGGGTTATGGTGCCAACAGAATAGCAATAGCAAGTATATTTCTATCCCACTCTCAATGCACTTATGTACTCTCTAAGCAGTTTACAATAGGTAAGCTAATTGCCCCCAACAAGCAGGGTACTCATTTTAGCACCCTACAGAAAGATGCCAAGCTGAGTCAGTCTTGAGTCCCTGGCTGGTATTGAACTCAAAACCTTGTGGAGTACAGGCATTTAACTACTGTGCCACCAGAAAACACACATGCACATAACTTAGAGTCAGTGGCATCACAAGGGGGCTACAGGAAGTGTGGACCACACTGGATGGCACCCCAGAATTGGGGCGACACTTGGTCAGGCTCTCTTCCCACTTGGGGGAAGTGAGAAGGGGGTGGTTTTGCTTTTTTTTCTCTCCACTGAAGCCTAAGCATTTTTCTTCCTTCTAAAGAATTTTGGTACTTCTGAAATGATGACCTTATCTCAATACTTTTGGTACCCCCCCCCCCAATTTATAACTAGATTTTGACTACATATAGCAGTGTCATTCTGGACACTCCTGGAAAAAGGGCCATCATAAACAACTTGGGCTTACTATAAATATGTAACTACTGGGGATCTGAGGCTCTCCAGATTTTTGATGCATAGGAGATTATGCGAACTTCAATCCAATATCTAAAGATAACAGTTAATCTAAATCTAATTTAACCTAACAAAAATAGACTAATTTAATCAACTGCAAATTAGTAAGTAAATACTTAAATAAGTTCCACTGATTCAGTGTTTCTCCTCTAATTGGAACTAACAGTTGGATTTAAGCCTCAAATAACTGAAGGGTCATAGATTCCCCATCCTTAGTGTACACTATATGACAATGTTCCTGGAAATTGCAGGTTCCATATACAGTTTTTGTTAGACCTATTTTTCCATCAGTGTAACTCTTTCCCATAAAGGTTATCACTACATCATGTGGCAACATGTTCCACAGATGAATTATGCTTTATCTCATACAAATAGTCTGACTTCTGACCAGAAAATAATACTGGCTTCTGTGGCCATTTCCAGGAAAACACTTTTATCTCCCAGATACAATTAAGATTAAGAAGTCTATACCCATCTGTTTTTTTTATTCTCTGATGCCATGATATCTTGATAACAAATGATATCCAATCATAAATTACAGGAGCCAAAGGATTTGCACAATGAAAAGTTGGCTTCCAGTCTTGAATAGCTGCCTCTCTGTGTGTGTAAATTTCAAAGTTCAGCTGATGATATATAAACTCATCACATCATCTAAGTTTTTAGAAGCTGTATGCTTTCCCTTTTCATTCTTTACATCAGCAGAGTTTTATTCCTCTCCCCATACTTATTTATCATGGCAGTAAATATCAGCAGTGACATCGAGTGTAAATTAATACATCTTCTCTGAAGTATCTCTTCTAGTATTAGATTGGCTCTTTGTTAGTTTTTAAATGGGCGGGAGAACTGCAAGGTTAAGAGCTTCGGGTTCTTTACACTTTATTTGAAATGGCATTTCAGGCTGTTAACAAGTGCCTCCCAGTGGCATGGAATTATGGGTATAATGAATCATGTCGACTGTCGGCAGTTGTTTGCAACTGGAGCAGAGATGAATTGGAGGACGGTTTTGTGAACATTTTCATGACTCTCCAGAAAAAACCCCACCCACCCCTGTAAAAATCATTCTGCCATTTGTGATTTTCCAAAGGCACTCAGAAAGGTGCAACAATATGAATGAAAGAGAATGGGAGGGAAGAAGGAACAGGCCCTTTTGCCATGGCAGCAGGGAAGATATTTTCATGTTTTCCCATGCTGTAGTGACAATGAATCCTCTTCAATGCAAGATAGTGAAACAGAGAGCATAGGCCAGATGTGTATTCAAAGATGGGAGCTTGTCTTTCATTATGGCTGTCTCATTGTGCTTCTTGGAAGACTTGTTCACAAATCCTTCCTATTGCACTGACTGAGAATTTTGCTTTATTGATTGACTAACTGGTTAGTTGAACAATAACCTTTACATATTATAGTAGAGTTAGCATGATGTAGTGGTTTGAGCATTGGACTCTGACTCTGGAGACCAGGGTTGAAGTCCCCACTTAGCCATGGTAACCCATTGGATGACTTGGGCAATCCACATACTCTCAGCCTCAGAGCTTCTTCTGAGCAAGGGCAAACCCACCTGAAAAAATCTTGCTAAGAACGCCCCAGGATGCATTCACCTCAGGGCCATCATAAACAACTTGGAAACAATGTGAATGTACACTGGCACCACAACAACATCATACTGGATCAACCACTAAAAAGTCCTTGAAGACAATCTGGTGCTTGGAGAGGGGTTTTAGAGTAGGGACAATTCAGTTTTATTTGCCTCCACTAGTGCCACTACATGGCCAAGGCTGATTTATCTCTGTGGAATCATCATATTTGACTAGGACTCTGGGAGACCAGAGTTTGAATCCCTGGTCAGCCATTGAAACCCAATGGATGACCTTGGGTAAGTCACATTCTCTCAGCTCAAGAGGAAGGCAGTGACAAACCTCCTCTGACCAAATCTTGTTGAGAAAATTCTACTTTAGTGATTAAGCAGAATAAACATGAAGCCCAGAATCTGGTGTAGGCAGTGGAAACAGGAGGGAAAAGAGTGTGGACAGTGTGCCCATGTAGGAAGTCAGACATTTCAAGGGGGGAAAAGAACAGGTTGAAGGTAACCAAGATCCTAGATGGTGTTGGCAGAACTTAAAGCTCCACCAGCTGTAACTACACTTCCTTCCCTGTTCCTGCACAATGCTTACTGATCTGGTGCCAGAGTGACTCCCCATCGACTGTTTAGTGCCAGGAGAAGATGGAAGGCAGACAGGAGGCAGTTGGCTGTGTTTCAGCAGCCAGCTACAGGAAACTGAAGTCATTCACCAGGAACTTGGAGGATCCTGGAGATCTAGGATTATGCCTTTTTCTACCTGCCACCAGCTGCTGAAATACATCTTCTAAATAATCATGGAACAGCCACAGATCACTATGTCAGGAGCATGGAGGTTGTTGCAGACGTACTGAATGCCTCCACCTATAATGACCATAAAGCAACAACAGAAGGTATAATTTATATAATATATGCATGTAATAGGGTTGCCAGGTCAGGACTATCTCAGGCCCTGAGAGGCCTTGAGAATGAGGGGGTGACTCCTTGTGATGTCACAGGGGGAAGCCCCTGCGGATGTCATTAAGCATGGCACATTAAGCATCAACCATAGTTGCACAGAGTACCCTAGTCAATTAAAAAACCGCCAAGGCTAACAAATGAAGGCAAAAGTGTATGTGTATGTTTCATGCATCCATTGGGTGACCTTGGGCAAGGCACATGATCAGACGGCAATGACAAACCTCCTCTGAACAAATCTTGACAAGATAAGTTTGCCTTAGGGTTGTCATAAGTCGGACATGACTTAAAGGCAAACAGCAACATTTGAGAGCTAGTGTGGCACAGTGGTTTGAGTATTGGACTACAACTCTGGAGATCAGGGTTCAAATCCCTGCTCATTCATGAAACCCATTGGGTGACCTTGGGCGACTCACACTCTTTCGGCCTCAGCGGATGGCAGTGGCAAATCATGCCAAGAAAACTGAACAAATCTTGCCAAGAAAACTCTGTGAGAGGGTTGCCTTAGGGTCGCCGTAAGTTGGAAAGGACTTGAAGTCACACAACGACAACAACAAGAAAAACAACATGTCCATGCATGCAAGCACAGTTTTCAAGGTAGTGCTCTCACCCTGAAATTCCTTCTCCTCCAGCTGAGGACCCTGAAAACTGGCATTTTTATTCTGTAGTAACTGCCTGAAAGCAGCTTTCAGCCATAGTTAGGACACCCAGCGGGCCCATAACACAAAGAGATGGATGGATGGATGGATGGATGGATGGATGGATGGATGGATGGATGGTTTTCAAAGTGTTGCTCTCACTCTGACTATTCTCCCTTTCACCCTGAAGATCCAAGGTGGCAACCCTACCTGCGTATGTCAGAATTCTGATATTGCTTTCCTTTCCTGCCACCTCTGGACACTCCTGGAAAAAGTGCACCAACAGGATTCTGGCCAGACCTTTATGGTCTTTGGAAGGGGTGGGTAGGATAGATGCTTTATTTATTATTCGTTTGTTTGCTTGTTTGTTCAAAATTTTACCTGGGATGGGATCCAAGGCAGTTTTAAGAGCAGTCATCTTGCATTTTTCTAGCCCAGGCATCTTTTCATGTTTTCTCCTAGACCTGATCTCCAAAATTGAGCTTGCTGGAGGTTTGGGAGCGATCCTTCTGTTACTGGCTTTACTTATAACAATTTACAAATGCTACAACATAGAACTGCTGCTGTGTTACAGACAGACCTTTGGAGGCGATGAAACAATGGACGGTAAGTGGATTTCTCTGAACAGTTTTGACAAATGGCTGTCTCTTAATCCATGGTCCAAAATACTGAGCACTCATTTCACTCTACTAAAATTCACTAAGGACTTTGTAGACCCCAGAGAGAGAGACAGAGAGAGAGAGAGAGTCCATGGGGAAAGTCTACTGCAAAAGCACTGTTGAAATTAAGAGAAATTGTGCAAAACAAACATAGCAGTCAGTAGTCATCCAGAAAAACTACATTTCCCACATTGACTTGCTCCTTGCAATTCATGTTCTGGAGTCCGCATGTTGCTGGACAAGTGCAGAGGTATCTAGAAATATACAAAAGCATTGTATTTTGCACACACACAAAAATCCCTTTTTGTGCAATATACAGTGGCCGGAATCTTGATCATGTCTTACATATGGATCAGTTACTCTGACTGGAATTTCACCAATGTGCAACAACCAGGTTCATTTCAGGTCTCCAGGAAGGGAATTGCATGTGTGATGCCCTTGTACATGCAGGCACACTGTACACATATGCACATTGTCCATGGAGGCACATTGCAAAGTTTACATGCACATTTGGTTGTGCATCCATTTCTATATTAGCTGTTTTGGTACAATTGCACAGCAATGGCACTCAGCACAAGGGTTCTGGAGCATATTTAACTCCACATGCACAGATTTACACTGTCCAATCCCATCATACAATCTGGGGCAATGTTTTGCACAAAAAGCATAGGGAGTTGTGCAAAATATAATGCTTCTGCTTAAAAATTCCAAAATTTCTGGGTATTGCTACTGCTGGTCTTTTCATTGTTGAAGGAGCGGCATTAAATCTCATGGTCATTGAGTCTTACAGTACATCGAGACACTCTTTTCAAGGATGGGCTAAAGACTTACATGCTCCTTGAGGGTTAAAAACTTGGTTTCCTTCTGCTAACCGAACCGTGCCAGGGTCCAGCTCAGCCCCATCCATCATATATCCTTCCTCTCATACAAAAATGTGCCATCTTGTGTGAGTTCCAGCAAGAGCGCACTGGAACACCTTGTTTTCTTCAGTAAGAAGTGGAGAAAAATCAATTCTCCAAATGAGAAAATAAATCCCCGTGTCTTCCCAGAGTCTTCCCATAAGTCATAGCCAGGTGTATTCAATGAAAATTAGGGGAATTATATGATTAGAAGAACATAAATGAAAGAATCAGTTTCCAAGTGGCTATTTAGCTTTCCTTTAATGCAAAGAATTATTTCATTCTTGCTTTCTCTGATTGTTGCCATACACACATAAACCTACACCCACACACAATTATTGTTGCTGATAGAAAATTGGTGTTTTAGAACCATTCCCTGCTTTTGTCTGGAGTATATTAACTGTTTTGATTTTTCATTTTCAGTAAATAATGGTAGATCACAAATATCAGGAGGGCTACGAGCCACAACCATATCTTTTTCCCAATAGGCCCAACAATACTAGGAAGTGATGTGAAAAGGGGGGGGGGTGCCTATTTCTTAAAACAGGCTGTGATAAATGAGTGCATTAAAATATATCTTAAACATTCAGCCTGAATATACTATGTAATCATGCATTAATATGGATGATAAAATTGTCTAATGCATGCAGTTTAATACATTTTATTTCCTGTGTGCTTTATTTCTAAAGGCAGCAATCCTCCATGCAGTTGAAGGTGTTTCAGCCCTCAAATGACTTTAGTCTCACCACCAGCCCAGGTGCTATTAATTGTGAGAGGGCCACCACTGCAATCATGTGAGGACCCTTGTGTCCCCTTGATGCTTCTTTCTAAGTTGAATGGGACCCCTTGAGACCACCTAAACCAACTGAGCTGCCACCCCATATTGATTTCGCACCCCTTTTCCCTATTAACTCAGTAGGAATTTACTTTAGGCTTAGCTTCTATCTTCAATAGTAGCATCACTAGGGTTGGTATCACCTGTTGCAATAACTCATGGCAGGAGAAGGCTCTGAAGAAGGCCAATTGATGACAAGGCTGAAATGCCCTGGGCATTTTAAGAACTAAAGGTTTTTGAACCATCACACAGTACATGGAACTTTGTTTCCTTTTTCTCTTCTGCAGTAACTCCTGGTGTCACTCACTCCATTACCCCATGTTTTTTACTAATTCAAAGATATAGCAATTTTAGTCTGTAGAATCAGTATGCAGAGAGATCTTGTAGCACCTTTGAGACGCATTGAAGGAAAGACATTGGCAGCATAAACTTTCGTAGACTTAAGTCTACTTCCTCACATGCATCAAATATAAGATATGGAGAGTAAAATCCATACGTAGTCAAAACCACCAGTTATGCCTAGGTTTGTCACCAACAGGTTGCCAACCATGATCTTTTCATGTAATAGCTATTTAAGATGGCTCTTTCAAGCCTTCTGGCAAACAAACTGCAAGTCAGTGACATGTGAGAGGTAGGTCTATATCTGGTGGCTTTTAATTTATTTATTTATTTAATTATTTATTTAATCATTTAACTTCTATCCTGTGTTTCTCACAGCAGAGGAAGTGTGCTTCCTTTTTGGCAGGCAGTCTTCAGTTTACAAGCTGAACGTTAAATGAGTCCTCCAAAATGCTGAACCCAAAATAGATTTAACACCAAAAGGTGACTCCTTTAAAGTCTGGACTAAAATCGGAAGTGGATTCACTGCCCCCCTGATAGAGGACCCACCAGCTGCCATAGTCCTCTTGCTATCCTCTAGGTGGCCACCCAGCACTATTCTTCATTGCTTTGGTGCTACAAATGGACACAATCCTTTTTTAAAAAATGTCAAAATTAGGCCTTCTTTTTCTTCACTTTGAAATGTGATTTGTGACTTTATTTACAGACAATAAGGAATACGATGCCTATCTCTCTTACACGAAAGTGGATCTGGACACATTAGATTGTGATAACAGTGAAGAGGAACAATTTGCCCTTGAAATCTTGCCAGATGTTCTGGAGAAACATTATGGATACAAGCTTTTCATTCCAGACAGGGACCTGATCCCTACTGGGAGTAAGTACCAATAAACTTGGGGTTTGAGACTACTGATCTGATACTGCTAAGAAGGTGCCTGGGCAATTTAGGAAGGTGTAGTCCCCCCAAAGTGACATCTCCAAAAAATGTTTTTACTAGACATAGACCTTGCCATTCACATTATATGTAATTCCTATAAGAATGCCTTTCCCGCAATTTCTGGCCTCACTTTTTGATTATAGTTGTGTGCATATTCCCTTCTGTGAAGCCTGACAATGGCCATGCTGCCTGAAAGATTCTGGGAACAGTAGTCCAAAAATGTTACTTATCTAAACTACAAAAGAGCACCTCTGCCATTAGACTCCCATTTGTTTGGTGGTGGCTGCTGCTGCTCACATGTTATATGTTCCAGTCTTTCTGTATCATACTTTCCATAAAACTGTGTTTATGGAGTGGCAGACCCAAAGCAGCCAGTTAGGCCACTGCATGGGGATGACACCAGAAATATTACCACTGCTTTCCACCCCTTGCCCCTTTCTCACATACAAAAAATGTCTTACTTCTTGCTATGATTTGTATAAACACCTGGGGTACCATTCTCTTTCTGTTGGTGATAAATACAGTTGCCAGGGCTTCTCCTCTACAGCAGAATTTTATGCCAGGATTGTTGGTGGTTTTGCCAAACTGCATGACTCTGTTTAATAGTGGTACCTAGTCAGTGCCAATGTAAACATGGGCCAAAATCCTAGACATTTCTAGTGTAATATAAATGTACACAAAGATACTACACCACAATGGACACCAAGGCCTTCAGATCACTCATTGCATGATGGTCAAGTAACTCCCCACTCGCCAAGTCAAAAGTAAAAGCAAGTGGTGACCTGTGTACTTGCAGCTGAACTTAGACACCTGCTGAGAAAGCACAAACAAATTGCTTGTGCAAACGTTTTTACACCAGCATAGAGTCACAAGTTTCTGGCCCTAATACTGCACTTTAGCTGTAGATATCATGGAAGATGCAGAGGATTTGTGCACAAGAAGGGAACAAGGAGGAAAAAAAGACCATGGAAAAGCCATGGATACACCTGATCAGGTAACCATGGTTAAGGAACTGAAAACATTATATGTACACTAAGCCTATGGCAGAATGTTAAAAATGCAAGTAAACATTACAAAGATTGAACATCACTCAGACATTTGTCAGCACTGCAGAGCAGGTTTGTGTACTTCATGATTTGCTATTAAATCTTCTCTAAATTATGTTGAGTAAGATAGCTTCATGATGTTGGCAATATCCCTGGCCTTAATTAACCCTGGATTAATGAGAAGTGTACTCTTTTATCCCCTGAACATTGCAATTAGTAGTTTTGCCATTGAAAGCATACAGAGTACAAATTGCCTTTCTTCCTTTTCTACAGGATTCAGATAAACCAATAACTTAATTTCAAGAACCGAGGGAAGAGAACTTGTTAAAACATATTATTGCTAGGGCTAGAACAATAGTCTTCACATCCATTCAGTGCCAGTTTTCTGTGTCCATCCCATGTCTGTAAGTGCATTCTCTTTTATTCTGATGCACAATATCAATGTAATCCTCTGTGATTTCCAAGGGATCCCCAAGAGATCCTGGAAGATGCATTTCTGTTGTGCATTTCACTACGGGAACATAGCCAGGCACTTCTTGTCCACTCCTGACCATGTCAGAGGAGTCCCATAGGAGGATGGGGAATCCAGTGGGAGAGGAGACAAGGCAGTTTCTTACTTAGACAGAACTCTATGTTCCATCTCCCCATGCTGGATCTTTACAGCACTTCCATAATGGCATTTGCTTACAAGTAAATCCTCTTGAACTCAGTGATGCTTCCTCCCTGCTAAGTGTGTTTAAGATTGCAGCCATAAGCCTTTAACAAGAACAGGAATCCAGGAGTTTGATCTTAATCTTGGGGGGCAAGCTTTGTCTTTTAACCTTCTCATGTTGTGTCACGCCTAGCTCTGTGCAGGGAGCTTTACAAATCAAAGATAAAACAAATGGAAGGTATCGCTGTGCAGCACATGAAGCTATTAGGGGAACAAATTTCATATTCCATGTACAGCTGCTGTTTCTTCCAACTGCAATTTTCAAGTTCTAAAAGGAGGCAGCAGGATGAAAGCATTTGAAGTCACAAAAAATATTGATGAAGAGAACAAATGCTTTAAATGAATCAGCTTGCTCACAGGTGCCTCAGTAAATGGGATGGCGTTTTCTTTTCTGTCCACCTGTCATTCAGATGCTCCAGCAACAACTCATAATTTCAGAGAGTCATTAACCATCACCAGATATATGTATGCTACCTGAGAATGTCAGCTCTCTCCCTGCAAGCATTGAGAATTACCCTGTGTATTTTTCCCCTTGGAACTGAAAGGATTCAGTATTGGTTTTTTTGTTTGTTTGTTTGTTTAAAAATTTGATTCATTCATGCAAAATGGAAGGAATAATTAGTCACCCCCTAATAATGACAATACAGACTGTAAATTAAAAGCAAGATGCAAGCCATTGGATTTACAGTAAACAGACCCCCCCCCATATTTCCTGGTGGAAATAAAAACACTGAACACATAAGATGCTGACTTGATGATTCATGAGCAATGCGTCTGTGGCTGTCTATGTTTTAAGGCAATGGCAAACATTTTCTGTACAAATCTTGCCAAGAAAACCCCATGATAGGTTCGACTCAGAGGCACAGTTGAAGGCACATAATAATGACATGTTCTGTGCAGGTATGGCCCTGCCGTTAAGCAGGGTGGAGCAACTGCCCCAGATGTTGAATCTCCTGAAAAGGCAGCTTTGTGTGCCAAAATCTTGTGGATGGATTTTGGTACCATGCAATTTTACTCGGTTGTGTACAGGGCACCATTTGCAGTTCTGAATTATGCAGCAACATAGACTGCCCATTGGTGAGATGCACTATTACCAAATACCAAAGTGAGAGACAAACCATGTGAGCTTGAGGATTGCCTTCATGCTCTACCTCTGGGCTGCTGAAGGTACACTTTCTCTTTCCCTCCCTGGGAAGCCCATCTCCCTCCTTACAGGGCACCATCTCTACAGCTGGGGGAGTGCAAGAGTGGCAGTCAGAATCCTGCTGTTCCTGCTCCAGACTCCAAAAGACCTCCTCCTCCTCCTAGATATCTAAGGGACCTCTGAAGATCCTAGAAGGTCCAGGAGAATGCATACTTCTTCATGCATCTGGCTGGAGGAACAGCAGCCAACTGCAGTTTTACAGTTAGAGAGTTGAAAGAGGTGCTGTTTTCCCTAATCTCCATAGATCCATGAAAGGAACGTCCCCTTTCATCACCCAGCTGCAAAACTGGACACAACCGCTGCTCAGAATCCCCAGTTCTGTGACCACTAGATGGACCTAGGACTGACTGTCCCCCTCTGGGGTGTTTACAGCCCAGTGTGCCTCCATAGGCAGTGCATTGGGCCATGTGTTCATATACCTGTCCACAGTTATTGAAACTGGCTGCATTTTTCATGATTGGATTTCTGAGACCTTTACTGCAAGGGCCAGGATAATCTGGGGACAGCCCAAAATATCCTGGCCAGACCTGTTCCCCTTACTTGTACTCCATTCCCATGCTGCAGTGGCTGTCTCCATGGATGTCCTGCTGAGCCATGTCAACACCACCACCACCATGGGTCACTCATTTCTGAAGTGAGAACAAAGCCTCTAGCCTTGATCACACAGCTGGGCACCTCATTCTGACCTCAAGGCAAGCAACTCATGGTGATGGCAGATGCACTGGGCAGCTCAGTGGGATGCCCATGCAGACAGCCACCACAGCAACAGAACAGATAGCGCCAGAGCTTCCTGAAGTAACAGTTTTGTTTTTTAAAAACATTTTCAATCCTTGATTCTGGTGCAGACTGTGTTGGACATGATCCAGATTGCTTATACCAGAACTGGGGTTTGGGATGTGCTTTGTCCAAAAAAGGTGATGCCAGAATGGAGGTGGGTGGGCAAAACAGGCCTTGTGGCCCATGCAGACAGGGCCTCCACCTACAGTTGCTTGCTATTGCATTGGATCAGGACCTATGTCCTATGCCAATCCTCTGAGAACTTGAAAGTTGTTGAAACACAGTATTTTAAGCACAGATAAACTGTGCTTATTGGTTTCACCAAGCTCTTCTGGCTATCTCAAAGAACACTGTGTTCAGAAATGGCACTAACTTCTTCTTCACACCAGTAACTTGATTCTTCCTCAGACAGGAAAGGTTAAAGCTTGTGAAACTGTGGCCTTTGGGCCTGGTCTCACAGGCCAGCAAAAACAGTCTCCTGTTGTGTCTGTTTGTTGTTGCTTGTGGGTTTGGTCAGGGTGACAAGAAATGGGGGGTGTCCATTCTCTCTACTACCTTTGGGAAGTCTTGCAAGAAGAAGAGCAGCAGAAAGTAGTAAGCTTTCAGTTCCGACTGTAATGTAAAAGGATTGAACAGCCTTAGGAAAATGCATGCTGGGCACAAGCCTCTAGTACTTACTGTGTCTGGAAATGTATTTCGGCTTGTATAAATTAGTGTGTTGTAAATGCAAGCGTGTCTATGAATTACTCAGCTGCAGTCATGGAATGCTAAATCTTGCATCGGAACAAGGACGGACGGACGTTCATGAAAAAATTGCAACATGGAGTGTTTGTCTTTGGTCTTCCCACCAACATACTTCATTCCCTTCTTTCTTACATACGAAGAGTGCTGAAAAACCAAATTAAGGCTGCAATCCTATGTACACTTATCTGGGAGTGTCATGGTTTGAATGTTAGACTAGGAGTTCAAATCCCTGCTCAGCAATGGAAAACTACTGAGTGATGTTAGGCAAGTCACACTCTCTCTGCCTCTGAGGAAGGCAATGACAACCCCCCTCTCCCAAGAAAATCTTACCTAGAAAACTTTGTAATAGGTTCACCTTAGGATCACCATAAGTCAGATACAACTTGAAGACACTCAACAAGAAGTTCCACTGAACATAGTAGGCTTTTTCTAAATAAACCTTTCTAGGGCTTGAACTGTTAAACTTCACTGGGATTGGGGCAGCAACAGGTACATTACAGATGAGGCTGTGATTGGACTCTGCTAATAGCTAAGCCACAAGGATGATCAACCATGCCATATATGTGACCACCCTATATTTTTCATCCTCATTTCGTACATACCTCCTGCTTCTGCACTATTGTTTCGAGAAAGCATGTGAACCCCTAAAAGCATGTCCGTACCCAAATCTTCCTTTGATCCCTTCTATTATAGGGCATTAAATGAGGGTTGGAAGTTTTCGGTGCCATGTTTCTTCTCTGGGGGAGGAAGTAAATCAACATAGGCAATTTGCTCTGCGTTATGCCACATGGTGGTGTCAATGTACATTGTATTCAAAGTAGCTAGAATGCAAAAGAGAAAGAAGGAGAGATCTTTGCACAGAAATTACTAATTAGAAAGACAGTCCAAAGCGTGAAAACTTATATCTGCTCCAGAACTGATCTTCAAACTGAGTATAATGACTCTGAAATTCATCAAATCACTGTCAGACATATTGATTTCCTTCTAGATTCTTTGCAATTGCTTACATTTATACAGAGTTGACTATGAATTGACATGATATTGCATACTTAGAAGCAGAGCTTGGAAGTAACACCTCACCAGTAATGACATTATCTGTAATGTGCAATTTTTGGAGAATAACAGGAAGTACTTTACTTTTTTAAAAAAGGAACAAAATGACTGATCATCATTTTTAGTACAGATTGAGTCTCACTTATCCAAAATGCCTGGGACCAGAAATGTTTTGGGTTTTGGATTTTGGATTTGTGCGTGTGTGTGTTTGCATATACGTACATCATGAGATATTTTTAATGAGATATCTTTTGACCAAAGTCAAAAACAAAAATCATTTATGTTTCATATGCACCTTATGCGCATAGCCTGAAGGTAATTTAAAACAATATTTTAAAAAAGTTTTGTGCATGAAACAAAGTGTGCATACACTGAATCATCAGAAAGCAAAAGCATCACTGTTTCAGCTGCCCATGAAAAAAAGTTTTGGTTTTTGGAATATTTCAGATTTTGGAATTCTGGATAAGGAAGACTCATCCCTGTATAATGATCAGTGTATCATTGATACTACTAACACATTGCTGTTGTGAAGGATGCATTTTTATAAAAGAAATATTTTAAATAATTTAAAAGTAACTCAAATGGAGCATGTTAGTAACATGCCACTAACAGCGTCATTTTAATAATGCATAAAGTTAATGAGTTATGTTTGCAGAAGCAGTAAAAATCAAATAACTTTTTGGGAAAATAATATTCCAAGCTCTGCTTACAAGTCTCCTATGCCAGTCATTTCCAAAACAATGGTATAGATATATTCAGGTTTGCTACGGCTGGCCAATGACCTGCTTTTTCAATAACCATCACAACCAAACTGCATGTGGGATGAGTTCCAGCTGGAACAGCCCCTACAATGTGCCCTTTTTCTTCTGCAGGCTCTTCTTCCAACTGGTGCCCCTATCTTTCAATGGAAGGAGAGTTGAAAGAAGTAAGTAGAGTAGGACTTCTGCTAGTCCTCCTCTCTGCCAGGGGGCATGGGTGAAGTGGGAGGGAGGCCTCTCTATCTGGCTCTATTTATCTGCCGATCCCACCCAACCTAGGGGGTAATTCAGCTGTCTGGGTGAAGATTTAGTTTTAAATTTTTCTTTTCCAAATGTTTGTTCAAAAGATATCACAAACAAAGCTGTTCCAGTATGTTGAATCTTAGATGACACTTGTAATTGCCTTTGCAATTGGAGAAAGAACCAAGTACGGTTGGCTGAGCTGCTCCTACTAGATTCTAGTTCATATTTGATTCTTTCCCCAATTCTGTAGGAATTTCAATATATATATATATATATATATATATATATATATATATATATAAACATTGGGACACATCTATGGATTTAAATTGGCTCATCTTCACTGGCAACTATGGACAATATTATTCCCAACTAGAATAGTCTCAGTGAAATCAGTGGGAATTACATAAGTGGTGACTGACCAGTCCCATTCATTTCAATGGATCTACTCTACTTGGATCCAAAGTTAGATTAAGTGCTATAGTGCAGCTAGGAACCTTTAATAATTTTTTCAGTATCCTTACCTCACAGTATCTACCATTTAAAACAACTATCAAACTATATAAAACATATGTTGCAGTGTAGATGTGAACAAATGTCTCTTTCACACTGCACAACTACAGAACTTTGATATTACTTTAACTGTCAGGGCTGCATCCTACAGGATCCAGGGATTTGTAGTTTGGAAAGATACTAGAGTTCACTGGGAGAGAAATCTCAATACCTCATGCAACTACAAATCTCATTGCAGCTAAGGTGGAAAGAGACCTAAATCAATAATGTTTGAGTTCTAAAATGCTGGAATGGCAAGAAGGGATAGTATCTGTCACTAGTAGTTGGGTATCTGGGGTTTTGTATATATTGTAAATGGGAAGAATTCAAGTCTCTTTTCTTTGCCCTTCAATCTATTTCATATTAAAAATAGATTGGAAATATGTCACCAGATCACCTGAGAACAGCGCCTTCCTCTTTCTGTGCCCTATCTTGGGCAAAGAGGCAAGAGCAGTTCATAAAGTATCTGTCAAGGATACTGTCTGCATTCAAATTGTCCAGTAACCCCACCCTGACCACATCTCCACTGTAAATATGCACACCTTGAAACATCATCATCTTATGTGTCTGTCATAGAATTTTAACAAATTGTCTGAGCATTCTAAGGTACCTGACTAATTCACCAACACTTTGCTTCCATTTTTAATAGTCTGTCTCAGATATATGATCCACAACTAGAGCCATGTGTGTTCCGGGGCTTTAAAAAATAAATCAGCCTTGGAAAGACATTACAGACTTAGTAGATCCTTCAGTTTGAAGCTCTGAGCAAATCGCCTGATCAGTAGTAGATCCAAAAGTGTCCAGTTCGACATTTGGTGGCTTCCAATGTGTAGGTAGCTGGGAAGCTAAAAGCAGCAAACCTCAAGGGAAAATAAGGGTCCAAAAATCAGAAATAGTGAGAAAAAGACCAAAAATGTTAAATCTTCCTTTTCATAGTTTTGGCCAGCTGGCTTCTTCCAGAATACTCCATTCCATTATTTCCTTTTTCTCCCCTTTTCCTTCATACAGTTAGTCCACACGCCATGTTTGAGTGTGCTCAGTTGTCACTATTTCATTTAGCACTCTTTCTTTTAAAAAACACATTTTTCAGAGGACATCTTTAAAATGTATGGCTTGCTGAAGCCTGCTAATTCCTGCTTCTTGTATGTAGAGAGAGAGATTTGGGCACCATAAGAATCTAGACTTTGAGAATTAGACTCTCCAGATGTTTTGGACTATGGCTTCATAGGCAGAAAGCTCTTTATTATTGGCTATGGCTGGGAGGGGTTGATGGGAATTGCAGGCCAAAATATCTATAGGGCCAAAAGTCCCCCATACCTGGTATGTAGAATACTGGTATCTCAAGTCTTAGATTGACATGGAATTTGAAGAATGTTTAGCCAGAAGGGGACACATCAAATGTCATCCTATATGAAAATATTAAGACAGACATTTATAGGTTCCTAGACTTAGGATGTGCAGACATTTATAAGTACCTAGACTTAGAATGGGATGAGAAATCCTATCTCACTGGTCACATCTTATCTGTCACTGAATCTCAGAGATGTAACTGAAAGTTGCTAACATTCTGTCAGTGGCCTATGCAGGCATAGGTCCACTTTACACCTCCCTATGTCTCTTTGTTGTGGTGGTGGTTAGTATTCTCTTCCACACTCTCCCATAACCAAGGCACACATCTCACTAGATTTATAGCCACTGGAATCACCGTTCATTGCTGTTCCATGGCTGGTAGAAAGTGTGCGAGTGAGAATCAAAAGAGTGTCTGGCTATGTCCCCATAACAGTCCATCATCTGTTGAGACTGCCAGCCGACCCCAGCAGATGTCGGTAGATGATACAATCATTTTGTGCCAGGCTACAGAGACTTAGCCAGGCACTTCTCTAACATTCCTCCTTCCATTTTCCACTTGCCATGGAATAGTTGTGGGGGCACTGCAGTCGCTCAACAATAAGTCCAGGGAGTGTTGAATGGCTGGTTTTATAGTATTTCCACATGTACCATAAAGAATTTCAGGCTCAGCCTGTTTCAAGACATGTCTCTGATACTCACACTTTTGATGTTTGTTGCCTCTCAGCTCCTGGGTTACCTCAGGAAAAGCCTCATCCAAAAAACTGGAGATGCTAAATACTCAACAGATTCAAAATCATTGTTAATAAAGTGCACAGAAGGTCCTTTAAATGCATAAATCTGGAGCTGGTTAAGGAGGAATAGGATTTGTTTCCATTTGAACTGCAGGGTCAACTTCGTATGTGTAGTGCATATATTTCTCTATTTTACTGTCTCTTTTCTTACAATTTGCAGCATACCTTGAAGATCTCACAAGATGCGTAGAACAAAGCCGCAGAATCATTATTGTACTAACTCCAGATTATGTACTCAGGAGAGGGTGGAGTATTTTTGAGATGGAAAACAGACTCCATAACATGCTCGTCAGTGGAGAAATCAAAGTGGTTTTCATTGAGTGCGCTGAATTAAAAGGCAAAGTAAATTACCAAGAAGTAGAATCTTTAAAGCACACCATTAAACTCTTCTCAGTTATCAAATGGAATGGTCCCAAAAGCAACAAACTGAATTCTAAGTTTTGGAAGCGCTTGCTGTATGAAATGCCTGCGAAGAAAAAAGAGGTTTTATCTCGGCGTCAAGTCCTGGATTCTGCCGAACAGGGTCTCTTTGGGGATCTCCAAACAATGCCTTCCATTGCAGTTACAGACACCTCTGCCACTATGGTTGCATCGCAGGCAGACCTGGGCGATTATCAACAACCCGATTCAGTGCAAACAAGACATTATTGCAGAGGATATGAGTACAACATGCAGTCTGCAACCTTGCCATTAGCTGCCATAAGCAGTAACCACCACACTTACTGTAACATACCCCTGACACTACTCAATGGACAGCTACCTCTTAATAGCAGCATGAAGGATGCTCAAGAATTTCATAGGAACAACCCCTTGCTACCATTGTCAACAAGGGAGCTCAGTTTCACCAGCGACATATGGTAGCAAAGTCCTAAGCAGTATGTCACTCATTGGGCGTCAATGAGACCAATCCTTAAAAGACCTTGAACCCATAACATCAGGTGCCAAAATATTTTGCCAAGTCACTGACAACTCACTTTTATACTTGAACCTCTTTGTTTACACTTCAAAAATTATTAACAAGGGGGGAAACCTACTTTTGTAGCTCACAGATAAGTTCATATCTTTTAATGTACAGTTTTATTGCTTCTTTACATTTAAAAAAAAGAGGGGGCACTGGAGAGTATTTTGAAGTAGAGCTTACAGTCCGGTCATGGATTGGCATTCAGTGTTATATATGATAGAGTAAGACTTCATATTTATATATTAGTACTTCCGAAAGCGGAACGGATTTCTGTCGCTCTTCCCAAGGAACGTTAGATAGAAAAATACAAGTCACAGGGTTTGAAACCCGACAAGCTACAAAAGGAAGCACTGTTGTTTCAGATCATGCCTGGAGGACCCATTCCCCCTGAAGGATATAATGTAGGAAATCCTTCCTGTAAGATTGTCACTAATACAAAAGATGATCTAGGCGAACCTCTGTGGTGGTAGCCTCCTGTGTTCACTCAACAATTTCTGTCATTGGAAAATACATCACCCACTTAACATCATCCATCATTTTGTGCTCAAGATATTCCTTAATTCTACCTGACAGTTGCCATTGTGTTTTTCCTCAAACAAGTTTGACAGCAATTTAGTTTCTGTAGATTTTTTTTTAAAAGCTTGTTTAAACTGGCTTTGCAGGTTTCTATGAACTTTCTTCCTTTTACATTTTATGTACCGGTGGGATCGTCATGTTGTTTAACTGACCGGTGATTTGAACATTTCTTAAGCTTCTTGACCTTGTAAGATTTGTATTAATGCTAATGTAAATTTTGCACAGGGTTATTATTATGATTTTGGTTTTTCGTGTTACAACTGACTGATTGGCATTTGACAGAAACTGTCAGCAATAGAAAAAGAGAAATACAGCAATACTCACAAACAGAAATGCTGAATTGATCAGATTACCAATGGTATGATTTCAGTTGTTTTGATAATCACCTAAAATAGCAGAGGCTTTAAACCCTGTTGATATACATCAGTGAAAGGTCCTGATGAAAATCCTATTGTATGGTTTTCAGTGGGACAACTAAGATCATTAGATTCTATGATTCTATTCTGTGATTAGTTACATAACAAGAATATGGTCACTAGTGAATTCTAGCTCCATCATTTGAACTTCCATATGTTAAGAGCAGGTTGATTAATTGGACGGGTCTGACAGTGAGGCTGCATCCTACACCATCACTGACTCTTTACCAAGGGCAGGCCATGTGGTCCTGGAAATAAGATGTGGATGGTCCATCAGGCCACAATGGTGCTAGAAACCAGATGTAGATGGTACATCAGAACCATGGTTCTGTATATAACATGTGGATGGTCCTTCCCATGTTACTACTTTACAGCTGAAAGGAAATTTTTCAGAAGACATGCTTTTCTGAGAAAATTTCTGAGATGTTCTCTCTCACCTAAAAAAAAGGGGGGGGGTCACTTTTCAGAATTTCCTCTGGATATTTTCCACCATTTATGTCTGTGTCAGAAACCATTTCCCTCTCACAATGTCTTGGGACACTACACCTGGAGCATCATGAAGCATGCAAAAGGCCAACCAAGCTGTCCACACTGTTTTCTGAGCCTTCTTTTGGTAGCAGCAACAAGACGAAACCTTAGAGAGGAGAATGAAGTTATGCCAACTACCCTGCAAGAAATAAGCCTCTTCCCGGAGAAACTACTACAGAATTTTTCTGCTCTCCCCAGCAAGAAGTCCCTCCCACACATATATATTCTCTGGCCACAAATACGGTCCAAATCAGGTCTAAATTTTCCACCCTTCCAAGGTTGGTCCTAGACAATGAAATCAAGCCTTCATTGAGATTACAAGACTGAGTAACTCTTCCTATCTCTACTAGCCTCACTAGGGACTACTCACTTGTGGAGTAGTTGAGAAGGGCAGTAGCAGCATGACAAATTTTTCCATTTTCACATCTCTGTTTGTCCAGGTTGACTATTGTTCAACCAAAGATATTTGCCATGCTTTCTTGTCTGCTTTAGTTTTGACATAGGGTTGCAATTCTTTACAAATTTCATTCTTGAATGACGCAATGAGGAATTTTAGCAAATATCTTCCCATTGCAAGCAGATCATCAGAAACTGAGGTGTTCAAAGGCTATTTGCGATTCATGAGTTATTCTACGCAAAACTCACACATGGTTGTTTTGTCCCAAAAACGGTTATTTTTTTCTGCATGAAATAGGATGTTCTGGGGGGGGGAGCCATTTTCTGGAAATGACTTGAAGGCACAGCAACAGTTTAAAGAAGCTACTCAGGGTGCTGGGCCATTTTAGCCCCAGTGCTTGGAGAGAAGGAAGGAAAATGCCTGCTAAACAGGTTCAGCACGCTGAATAGATCCTTTATAGTCTGGAAAGAAATCCCTGGAATGACATGGAAACCAGCAGCTGCCACTGAATCCTGTTTTGCCTTGGTTGCCAGCCAAAATATTCTCTCACCTTTGGGTAAGCAAGACCTTCAAACTGAAGAAATAGAGGCCAGAATCCCATTAGCAACTTATCAGTGATATTTATACCTGCTGAGTGTTGTTTTTTTAATTGATTTATTAGATACTGCACAAGGAGATATCCAATACCTTCTTGCTTATCAGTTTTGCACTCTTCCTTCTCTGTTGCCTGTTGCCTCTGCTGTAGCCTCTTTTGTGATCTACCTGTCTGGAAGGAAAGTCAGAAGGAAATGGAACAAGTGGCATACTGCTATCTTGCACCAGTGTACATGTGTAGAGGTGATATGATAGTCCTGTTTAAGTACTTGAAGGGGGATCACATTGAGGATGCAGCAAACTTGTTTTCTACTGCTCCAGAAAATAGGACCTGGAACAATGGATGCAAGCTACAGGAAAGGAGATTCCACCTCAACATTAGGAGAAGCCTTCTAACAGTAAGAGCTAGTAGCAAGCCACTTGCGCAGTCCCTGTAGCCATTCTCTGTACCAGTGGCATCTCTTTGTATTAACCACACCTCATCCATGAGAATATGCAATTCTTAAGATGCCCGAATGTGTGAGAGCACTTCAAGAAAACAAAATGGAATCCATAGAATCATACAAATCGTAGAGTTGGAAGGAGTCACAAGGGCTAACTTGTCCAACTTGCTGTCATACAAGTATACACAACTACAGCACTCCTGGCCATCCAACCTCTATTTACAGACCTCCATGGAAGGAGAATCCACCACTGTCCAAGGCAATCTATTCCACTGTCTAACAGTTGTTAAGAGTAAATACGTTCTTCTTAATGCTTAGGTGGAATCTTCTTTCTTGTCATTTGACTCCATTAATTCGTATTCTAGCCTCTGGAACAGGAGGAAACGAGTTTACTTCATCTTCTACATGACATCCCTTCAGATATTTGAAGAGGGCTATCATATCCCCTCTTATTTTTCTCGGATCCAAGCTAAACATACTGAGCTTCCTAAATCATTGTTCATAAGGCTTAGTTTCCAGACCTTTGATCATCATGATTGCCCTTCTCTGGCCACATTCCAGCTTGCTAATATCCTTCTTGAATTGTGGTGCCCAGAACTGGAGACAAATGTCTCCATGAAATTGCCAGCAATTGTTATTCTCCAGCTGTCTGCAGGATGATATTTGGGGCTCACCAATTTACTGCGGAGCTTCCCAGTTAAGCTGCTTCTGTACCATTAAAAACCTTTATGATCTATCTATCCATCTATCTATCTATCTAGCTATCGTGGTTGAAGACTCAATTCTTTTGACAGATTTTAAAGTTTCAAGACCTATAGGTTATTCTTTTTCAAAAAGAGAGAAATGATTTTATCTTACTAATATATATATATATATATATGTATATATCTTTTACACACACACACACACACACACACACACACACACTCAAGAGTTATGTTTACACTGATTTATATTCTTTAAAGGTGGGAAGTAAAACTTGAAAAATGGAGATGAGGAGGAATCCGCATGAGGAGAATTGCATATCATTAAGCAAAAACTGTACTCTCTGTTCATTTTTTATTTTCATACTGTTCTAACATTTGGTTTATTTACATTAGATGTTGGGTGGGAT
Source organism: Sceloporus undulatus (assembly GCF_019175285.1). Taxonomy (NCBI): domain Eukaryota; kingdom Metazoa; phylum Chordata; class Lepidosauria; order Squamata; family Phrynosomatidae; genus Sceloporus; species Sceloporus undulatus. The sequence goes on along the minus strand of NC_056528.1, from coordinate 36,738,428 downwards.
TTTGTACTAAGCATGAAAATAGATGCAGACAATTCTGCTGGTGCCACTCTCTGCTGCTACTGTCTTTCCCCCCTCAAGCTATTGAAACATGACAGGTCAAGCATAATCCACAATATAGATTTTTAATGGCAAAGTTCTTAATTTTTCTTTTCATGTTTGTCATGGCATTGGACTCTCCTGAAAACAAATTTTTCTACCATTTCCACCATGGATTTTAACTAGATAGACAGAATCTCCATACTCTTCAACTGCCCAGATTTGGCAGGGAGATTCCCAATTAATCTTCCGTCACCCCAGATTTCCACCTGCCTTTAAAATGTTTCTCTCTCCTTCTCCCACTTGCCCCCTTCATCTTCAGCTTACTTCAGTTGATGGAAACTATGTTCAAAAATAGTTTGCACTGAATTAACTCAGCAGAGGTAGAGGAGAGGGAATCTTGCCATTCCCAGTAAGCTCATGCAAGAGCAAACTGCTGTAACCTCTTTAAGGTTGTATTTTCTTCCTCATTAATAACTTTTGCCATGTTGGCCATACTCTGATGTTGCTTGGCCACATGTATCCTAGTTATCATCTCTGAAATGCTGGAAGGTATGTATCTCTACAGTTTAGCTCCAGATAGCAACTCACAGTGAGCTTTGAATCCAAGACTTCAAAGTTGTGTGTCATATACATCTACAAAGTAATGTACACATCCCTTGGAATCATGGTGTGACCTCTCTCTATCTATCTCTATCTCTCGCATCCTCATTATGTCTCTTTGGTCCTCAAGAGTACAAAGCCTCAAAATCAGAAAGATGGGCTTCCTCATGAGCAAGATGGAATCCTTATGGATGACAGCAACCCGTTTCCCCCCAGACCCTCAGTCTGGCCTGCTGCTGCATTCAGTACCCAAGTGGACAAAGCTGAGCCAAGTTCACTCTGCAGAGCTTATCCAGCCAAGTCTCTGTAACGTATAACAGGTCAGTCCCCTCATCCACAAGTAAGTCAAGGAAAGTAGCGATTTTATTTTGGACTGACCCAGAGGTTAGACTTAGGGCCTCTGAGGTGTGCAGTTAAAAGGACCATGTAGCAGAGGATGAAAAATAAGAAAAACAAGCAACTAGACAGCGGCTGCCAATCAGTTCTAAGCTAAATGGACAAACAGTTTGATCTGGTATAAGCCGAGCCAGGGCTCACAAGGTCAGAGTGCTCAGTTTTCGATTAGCAGGAAAAATTCTATCATCCTCCACTGCCAATCTCCCAGCTTCTCCATTTTGCTGCAATCCTAACAGTAGCTGGGGTGGGGAGAAGACTGGTTTATCCCAGCAAAAGACAGTGTTGTAATGAAATTATGTCAAGGTGGTTTGGTCTTGGATGGGCAAGTAAACCATAAAGCTTTTGTAACGATTTACAAAAGACAGACTTCCAGTGGCCCTAGGAACTGCTAGACCTGGTTTGTTGATCTAGATCAACCCAGCTGGCTTCTCCTTTAACTATAGATGAGTACCTGCACTTCCAAATGCAGTGCAGCTTCCTATGAACTTGGGAACCTGATTTTTCAGGGGGAAAGGCAGGACACCAATACATTTGGCTCACATGAATACAGACTCTGTTTCTTGCCATGTTGGCTTTTTAAAAAATTGGTGTTCACTTTGTCCCTTTTCCCATCCCATTTATTCCTGTTAATTATCTGCATAGTATGTTTTAATTTTCAGAGGCCTCTGGGCACTAGATAGATCATTCATTATTCATATAACATGGGTTTTAAAATAAACCATAAACTGATGTGCAGAAAGGGCTTGACAGCCCGCAAGGGAGAATTCACTATGTTTCAACCATGCTGGGAGTAAGCCATCCCATCTCTGTTCCATTTAACCAACAATACTCTCCACTAACTCCTTGGAAATATTGCCGCCTACAGACACTCTCAACTAGGATGTTGACAAAAGTTGTTCACAATTATTCTCTGACAGTCACTAAAATGAATATTGAAAATAGAGGGCTTCTGAATATTTTAGAAGTGATAGATAAAATTACATAATACGTCACAGGGGAAATAACAGTTGAGACGGGGGACAGTAATGCATTCTGTCCCTTCCAACAAATGAAAAGTGTTGATTTAATTTTCATTGCTGTTGAGAGACACTTAACCTTCCTCCCCGTGTATAAGGTTGAAGTGCCCATTAGGCAAAAGAGAAACACACACACAAACATGGACATTTCAAAAGAAAAAGTGCTTAACGTTCACAATGTTTGCAATATACATTCATCTGACCCTTGTGGAGACAATTAATCCAGCATTTAGTGGGATCGTTTTGAAAACTGGATTCAAAAATACATGCAAGTGAACAAAGGCTTTCCTTTTCTGCTCTGGTTTCTTCTCTCCC